>NW_019212929.1:0-7609 GCF_002532875.2 Varroa jacobsoni | reverse complement strand
ATAGTTTTCATTGCTTCGACCTTCGTGCTCAAATGCCTATTCATATAGAAGCAAATACAGCAAATGCGTCAATGTTTTTTTTTTTTTTGTAATCACCGTCTCGTTCACGCTTGCGACATTTACCTTTGTCTAGTTCCCGCCTAAATTTTCCTCTGTGTGAAAAATGTGCCTTGCAGGACACATAATACAAAGACTAAGTACATATACAACAGAGGGTATAATTCGGTGGGAATAGCAACCACGCAGTGAGGTGTTCTCCAAAACAGTGAGTTTAGCACGGGCGGGACCTCTTCAAGTTCTTTTTAGTTACAAGTAATGTTCAGCTGGAACTTTTCGGTGGCTAGAATTCGAGAAGTTCCACGAATACTGTCAAACATTTATTTATTTATTTTGACTGTGATCGGCTAATTGCACAGATTTATTGGTAAGCATTACAACTTTACGCATCGGAAAGACCAAACTTCAGTTAGACAACTAGCCTGTTTCGGTTAAAACTTCACCACTTTTTTTTGACCTCACGAACGTTCGTCCCACTGAACAGAAAAAAAATAGGCTTTCTGTTGGGTCTCAGATTAACTGAAGTCTGTATGAAATGCTCTTTGCTAAAACTAACCTTGCAGCCTGTATGAGGTCAATTTCGTGTATTTCACTCGTTCGTTCCTCGATCGATATGCATTCAAGGAACAGACGCATCAAGCTGATGTACGCTATGTAATATAGATGTATATGTGTAAATATGTTTGTGTTGCTAATGAAGGATCAGGGAATGAAAGAAACCCCAGTTCTTCGTGGATTTCTCTCCAAGAAAGTTGATAACAGAACTTATTAATTTTTCATATAGAGTACAATACATGCTGAAATATTTTGCCTCCTATTTACTTCATATGAATGAACACATAGATACGAACTGTCCCGAGGAACCTAGGTCCCCCGCGATCTGTCGACACTCTTGAGAGTTCTTCAAGACCCTTCAGGTTTCAACATGCCTTCGGACTTCCCTCATTGATTTTCAGCCGTTGCTATGGTCGCGTTTTTTAGCAGTGTTATTTTCACGTCCCGTGTTCAGTCTTCTTTTCCGTAGCGGCTAGGCCTAACCTACCGGTTTCGCACTTTACATTCGCGTCCCTCGGTCCGGCTGGTGCTCGCTGACTTTGTTATTTATTATTAGTGGGATGTTTCTGTATATGAATTGCGATTGATTGACTGATTCAGCTGGTTCAGCGTTGATTGCTTGAGTGATTATTTGATGAGTGTATAATGAACACTGTGAAATAGGTCTGTAACGTCATCATGTCATGTTGTCATCCCGTCGGGTTTCGCATGTGTTCAAAGTTATAATGGCGCGCTATGTACAGTCGGCATCGTCCTCGCCAATCAATGACACTCAGCAAAAACTTCGAAGATGAAGAAAGCGTCCTCTGGTCATCCGCTGAGATCAGTTGTCTCCTTTTGTTTCTGCCGTCTCTCTGAATCCATAATCACCATTTTTGCTTTAGCTCGTTCCCATTCAGCTGTCGTTTGTCGGAGAGCGCCTTCACGCTAGCATCATTATGATCATCGTCGTCGTTATCGTCATCACTCAACTGAAAATATTAGATTCACCTCTCTTCATCTAGTTTTATCTGCAGGCAATTCTGCAGAGCGGCCGGGATCACATGTAGAACTCGGGTGATGATGGCGATGATGATGCGCCACTCGACAGCGATCCGCCCTGATGACCTTGATGGGGAGGACCTCCGCCCGGCCCTCCATGCTGGCCGTGCCCTGTGGGGCCATGATGTTGCCCTAGGTGCGGTGGTGGATGAGCCCCATGCGTGGGCCCCATGCCGTGTCCGACATGGGGCCCGTGTGGTTGCATACGCGTCTGCTGGATCACCTGTGGCCCGCCCTGGAGCATCAGCTGACCGTTCTGTGTGGAATGGTTTTGGTTGCCACCTGATGATGGACCGCTGGTGTTCCCACTGCCGCCAGACTGTTGTACAACGCTGCCACCTGGTCCTCCGGCCGGTGCACTTCCGCTGCCACCTCCAAGCGCCATTTGTTGCCGGTAGAAGTCCCGCTCCTGACAAGTCCGTTCTAGCTCCTGGCGTAATCGGTTCACTTCCGCTTGTAGGAGCCGGTTTCGGCTCTCGAGCTCGTGACGTTTTGCCAGGCGCTTCGTGCGACAATTTTGCGCATAGCCGCGATTCTTTAGAGTTCGACGCTTCTGCTTGAGGCGAACCACCTCCTCCCGCGGAAATCCGTGGAGGCGTTTGTTGAGTTCGCGCACAGACAGCGAGACCAACAAGTCGTCGTCCAAGATATCGCGGCCACCGGCGCCGTTTTGTCCGCCCCCGCCAACAGCCTGTCCCGGCCCGAGGGGTGACCCCCCGCCGGATATCATGTGCTGTCCCATTGGCGCTCCATGTGTGCCATGCTGAGGCATCAGTCCGCCTCTGGGTGACATCGCCACACTGCCTACACCCGGTACACCAAGCTGGCCCAATTGTCCTGGGCAGCCTTCCAGATAATCGCGCCGCTGCAGATGAACCCAAGCATCAACATTTTCTGGCCGCAGGTCAAGAAGTTCTCGCCGAGGTGTTTGCCCCGTTCCGCAAAGGTTGGACTGCTGCTGAAGCCACAACAATCCCTCGGGATGGTCGGGGGGTGTTTCTGGTGGTGTACCCGGCTGCTCCATCTGACTTAGCACGAGAACCTGCTGGCCCGCATTGCCGCCGGAACGGGCTTGCATGGCGCGAAACTCATCGGCATCGGGGACCATTTCCTGTTTAACGACGTCCTCAAGATGATCCAAATCGAAGTCGCTACCGCCGCCGCCTCCCGGCCCTTGTGGCCCGGGGTGATGGTACGCAGCTGTCGGACCTGATGGGGCTCCAGTCATCTGGTGAACGACAGAGGGATGTTGTTGCTGCTGCTGCTGCTGCTGCTGCTGCTGTTGTTGTTGCGAGCCATTGGTATTGGCTAGATGACCGCCAGGCGGTGCCTCCATTCTATCTAGCGAATCTATCGTCGTGTCATCATCATCGGAATGGGGGTTGGTTACGTCTGTGTCCGCTGTGGCTGTCGTTGCTGCCGCAGCAGCCGGCGGATGACAGCTGAGGGAGCCATAATAGTCGAAAAATGGCGCAGGCGACGTGGTCGGCGCCTTCGGGGCAATGACGGAGACGTCATCACTGGCACAAAGCCAGTTGTTGTTCGGGGTGATGACACCTACGCCGACGGAGCGCACAACGGCGATGGCGTTGCTCTGGCTTTGCGGGTACGTCACCCCGGCAACCGGGTGCTCCTCGAGGGTCGCCACCTTCCGCGCGGTGGGCGCTCGACGCGCTCGACGACGCAACTCTCGGCTGTCCGTTGACTCTTAACACGACCACAGCGGCAGCACAATCACAATAACAAGAGCTACCACAGGATTGCCTCTGCCGCAGAAAGGACAGCCGCCAGCGGCAAGACAACGCCGATCTCTGCTGGTGAAACGTTAAACTCACAGGTCGAAGTTCTATCTGAGAATGGCAGCGCCAAAGGAGCCTAACAACCACACGGAAGACGATCAATGGTGATTTACTGACAATATATTGAACTTGGATGAACTGCTTCCGTTATCAAGTTAACTCCTTGAAGAAGAAGAGATCCAGATTCGGTCACGTGGCTTTCGAGGCAGTGCAACCTTTTTCGCTTTGTTTATAATGAAGGCTCAGAGATTTGAACGTAGTTTACACTCACATGCATATACAAGGAAGAACATATACAGACACGTAGCTGCTATGGATGCGGATGATAAACTCGCTTTTAGATCAACCACCTTTCGTGTTATTGTTGTTGTCACAGAATTGGAATGTCTCGGGTATCCGGCCTGAAGCCAGCTTGAAGCTCGCTTATCGCTCACATGCCGATATTGAACGATAAAGATAGCTTGCTTGTCGCTACCTAAGCGATTAAAACAGCATTTTCTATTTGATAACTGCTGTTGCGATGATATCCTACAATTGATTTTAACATTCACTCTAGCTGATTACTAACATTTGTCACCTGCTACTCGTGATTTTTGCTTATTGCATTATCTTTTTTATCCCGTTAAAGGCTTTACTAGTAGAAGTTGTTATCGTTGCTATTTCTGCTGCTGCTTCTGCTGTGGCTGTTTTTTCAGGGATGTTTAGTGTAAGTATCGGTTAGCGTGCGTCACACACCTGCTAGATATGTAGCACATATGGCAGTCCACACATTTCTAGTTTACGTTGATTCCAACATTCGTGCCCTCCTTGGCTTGCCTCTTTCGTATAACGTTGTCCTGCTCCACGCCTCGAACGTAGGGAACGAACACACGCACAATTTAGGTCCACTGCCACCACCACCACTGCGACGACGGCAGGCACCGAGAGGATACCTACAGGACACTGTTGTTCATCCAGTGGCGTTGACCATCATGCAGATCTAGCACTTAGCGTCCCGTTGTTTCGGATTGCGAACGGCGTATAGTGTCGTTTTTGTCGCAGCGTGCATGCAACGTATAGAACGGAACGTTGCAGAAGGCATCAGTCGTAGCAGCACCAGCTTTAGCAGAAGCAGCTAACATTCGTCGTCGTAAAGCCCTCGGACCGTGGTATCGGTCGCCGCAGGCCGCTCGACATGAAAAGGTGCCTAGTCAGCACGGCTTCGCAACGTGCCTGCCTATTCTGCGTGGCCCCTGCCTCAAAGGACCTAGCAAGCCCGCGCAAGAAGCCTGCGCCTGCATTACCATCCGCCGGCCACCGAAGCAACGACCATCACCGTGCCACAAGGCGGAGGCGGGGCGCTGACGTCACCGCGGCGCCGCACAGGGAGAGGGTGAGGCTGGGCGGAGCCTGCGGGAGGGCAACCCGCCACCCAGCACGGCGTTGATCGGCGTGCTCGCCCTGTCTTTCGGTAGTCGTTCCGTGGAAAACCAACACACGGGAAGTACGAACGCACGGACGCGCGAGGAAGCGCTCGAGGCACTCGATCGGCCATCATCACCCGGCCGTCAGCATCGCTGCCACTTCGTTTAGCGGCCACTGGCTGTCACCAGCAGCAGCGCTAGTAGCTGCCACGATGCTGCAATTGCCGCTGCAGGCAAAGCCGATGGCGATGGCAATTGTACTGGCTCATGGCGGCGGCCCGACGACGGCGCCGCTTGGGAACACTGGGAATGAACCGATAACGATGCGACGACCGTTTGCGCATTGGGCTTCCTCTAAAGCCTTTCGGAAATGGAGCAAGGAAAGAACAAGGAACCGAAGTTATCGACAGGTGCTAAGTCGCAAGTTCGCAAGACTCCGTAGGCCTAGCGGTTTTCGCGGAGCAAAAGCAAACTAGTAGGCCTTTGTGAGCTGCTGTTGGTGCCGCTGTTACTAATATTGTAATGGTTGTCTGTGGTTCACCGTAATATTACCACTAGACTGACGCTACAAAAAAAGAACGCGCTGTTTACGAAAACGACTCGATTATTATTTTTATTAGTATCAGGGCTCCAATTACTATTACTAGAGTAAATGCAATCAAAGGATATCTATCGAGGATACCGGCCAAAAGTTGCGAGTTTCATCTTGAATTTTGGCCAGAGATTACTCCAAAATTGATTTGCATGTAAACACGAAATTCAGACATAACAGTGATAACAATCATTAATGATGCGAGATAAAGTCGTTCCACAAGGAAGCCAAAAGAAGCCTCTGCTTCTCAAAGAACCTGATCGCGTGCGAGATAATATAGGCTAGGCCAATCACGTCAAAGCGTGTCCGGCCAAGTCAACATAAGCCTGCGATGTTCCTGCTGACCGCCACCGCCTGCTATGACTGATGATACTGCATCTGTAGCTGTCGCTTGTCCGATTGTGGTAGCTGCGGTTTGCACGCTGCAGCAAGAGCGATACAACTGCCACGAAAACACCGCCTCCCCGCCGTCGAGGCCGCCAGACGCAGCAGCTGATATTGCTGCCGCTCTTACTATCTCTGCCACAGCGACTTTGCCAATGGCGGGACTGCCGCGGCCGTTGCCGTCGGCCACCGACCACCGCGGCTGTCGACGGCCACCACGAGGTAGGCGCGACTGGTAGCAAGAGCAAGATGGCCATCGGATAACGGCGATCGCGCACCGGCCGAGCGAACAGACGACCACCCTGCCCGGTTGTCTCTCTCCCTCTACCAGCACGAGCCTCTGCTGCCAAAACGGAAAACACAACATAATCATGCCATCATCCATGAAAAAGAGGATGGGGTTGACGCCCACAAACGATATCACGCAATAGACGGCAGGCGGCCTCACAGCGTTCGCACCGCACCTTCCTCTGTCCACCGTCAATATCCAGGCTTTCACAGCATCGATCTGATGACTGTGTCTGGAATCAGGCTCATTCGTAGTAATAAAACCGAGCAGAGACCACAAGGGCTACTAGCGAGTTGAACGTCTATGGGGACAATGAGTAAAAGGGTACAATCTAAGATGGCAGTGAAGGCACACGTACACTTAAAGCACATTGGCAGTAGCTGTAGACGTAAAAACGGAAAATGTACGAAGATAGAGCTGCACTATTTGCGGTAACAGAACAAGAGTCGCTAAACTAGAAGAGAAGATGAAAGGTTGTACCGATGCGTCGAACTTCCTTAATTCTTAGACAAATACCCGTTTAGATTAATTGTACTGATAACCAGTATAGTGGTAATATAACTAATGCATATAAGTACTTGTGTAAATCAATCTTGTTCCTCAGAAGGATTTTATCGATGACTAGGAATGACACGTTAAACACCTGCAAGTATATAAGTGTCAGACAATCTAAGGAACAATACAAGGTGAACCGCAGGGGACCGCGTGACTCGTATCGGTCATGAGCTCTAATTGATTAATAAAGACAACTGGACTAGCAGATCCCAAATGTAAGATTCAAATAGACTCGTAAAAGTACGAAAACTGTTTTACATTCAACAATGGCCAACATCTGTTGCAGCAAAAGGCTCAGTAATTCCTTAGCCATGTACAGCTTTGTACGTAGGCCAGCAAGAGTCCCAGCCATCAGTCATTTCTGAATGGGAATTTATTTCTTTTCGAATGCTCTCAAGCAAGATATGAACATTTTTTATCCGCTGTGACGTTTGATGATATAATCTCGCTTTTTTTCCTATTAGAAAAAATAGAACAAATTACGCTTAAAATATCTGTAATTTTAATAACTGCATAACGTAGCGGCAGTTGGCGTAGGTCAGAATGGATGTCCTGGAAAAATGTCACATTTTTACACCAGGTGATATTTGTCATTTCAATGGAGGGGCATTGTGCCTTTAGCTTTCTTTTATACATTCGTGTCCAACATTTTGACGGATTTTTTTTACTATTAATCGGTTCGCTTCGCTGAGACGATATGTCCTACGAAAGAATTTGTCGCACGAAACATGTCAAAACCACCATTAGGGTTAGCGTATTCGCTTGCAGCTAAAAAGAGTGAACCTAAAACACTGGCTAGGGGTAAACGAGGGTTGACTTCGAAACCCGAAGTCGACCTAATCTAGCAAGACTACTATCAGAAATCGAAATAAGTGCCCTACATAGGTCTCTTATGAAGATCGCCGCCTAATAAAGCGTCAAAAAAAAGCGATCA
>NW_019213171.1:286080-311143 GCF_002532875.2 Varroa jacobsoni | reverse complement strand
AAAAAAGTCCATCTCTCTACAATAAAACCCAGACCCACTTTTCGGCCCTCCAACTCACCCAGGGATACCAACAACAGCTTTGGTGAATGTTTTCGATCTTCTAAATGTGGACCGCAGCCCCGATTCAACAAAAGTACCCGACAATGAAGGCTACTGATCCGCGCATCGTTGAGAAAGAGCAGCATAAAGATAAACGAAACGCAAGTATCTTTCATTTATGGAATCTGAAAATCTGGAGAAAGACGGATGAAATATATTGGACAAGCCCTCACCATATTGGTTCAGGCTTTTCAGAACGTTTACGCCAATTGTATTAAGAAAGATGTGATACATATGGCGCGACAGCACCTTTGATGATTACAATACGAATGGTAGCCCCAGCTAGAAAATCTTTATGATATTATTTATTTGTGCAAAGCACGGTACTTAAATAAGGATTTTTTTTTCTCGTTTCTAAGAGTATCTAAATAAAAACGGATATTTCAACGAAATTAATGTTGGGTAACGCTCCATATAGGGTAACTCAGCAAATTTAAATCTGGGCTGCTCGACGGCGATACATGCTTATCTCAAAAAGAATATGCCTATATTTTCAGGAAACTAGCCCCCCCCAATATTCCGAAACACATCATTTTGTCAAAAGAAGTATGGTCTTTCTTCAGGCACTTCAGCTGCCCATCGTTGCATAACGTTTCGTAAAACATGCAGATGAGATCCTTCAAAAGTGCGTTGGCTATCTTGGAAGAAGTACGACGGCATGACGTTTTCTGTAGTGGAAGCTCGATATATCGAATATTTGCAATAGGTACGTCTCTCGGATTGTGGGCCAACCAACCAGCCAGCCAGCCAGCCAGCAATTATTTTCGCTGTTTATTTTTGCATCGACGATAAGAAAAGTCTTCCCGTGAGAGAAAAATCGGTACTGTCCTCAGAAAACATCTGTCTGACTTTTAACCGACATATAACGTATACCTGAGATCTTCGTGATCGATCGATGATGACATTGTTCACTCGTTCGTATTAAACCTTTTTTCCCCCCCACCAACGCTTTGATCGACATAAAAGGATCATTGAAAATGCATTTTGAACTTCGCGGGCTGCACGGTGCATTTTCTGCTGTAGATTCTTAGTTTTGTGCTACGCTAAAACCTACCTACTTGTTTTGTAGTCGCGCACCCATATACAACACGTTATAATTTGAGGTTTATAATCTCAGTAAAAATGTGTATCCAATGGACAGAAGTTAGACCATAGCTAATTTCTGCTCAGCTTCCAGAAGCGGTACACCGTTCGCGAGCTGTTTACCGCGGCATGTATGTTCTCGCAATTCATTGTACTAAGGAAGGACAATGGCAGTTTCTATCTGAAACTAAATAGCAGAATTTTTATGGTCAAAAACTGTGCGTCATTTAAGCGACTATCGGCTACAATATAATGCATTGTTGCGGCACGAAATCCATCGAAACTAAATTGTTTGCTTTGCCCGAAATCGACGGTCTACGTTATTAGCAGCTCTCATGCGGTTTTTGAAAAAAAAAAAAACAAAAAAGAAAGAAAAAAAAAAACGAATTTTCTATAGATTGTCGATTTAAAAAAAAGCTCAAGCCATTTTGTTAAATCTGAATATTTTATGTAGAAACGAATATGTCAATTGTCCATTGAACCGTCCAGACAAGCTTCAGGTGCTAATCCTTTTAAGGCTTTTGTATTTTTTTGGTTATTTAAAGCCTACTATAGGCCCAAACTGAATTCCGCTGAATTTTTTTACATGTAGGGTATAAATCAAGTGGTACATCTAAATAGTGAGTGATTTAGGTGGTTCACTGGTTGTATTGGCTGCCGAAAATGACAATTGCAGCACATGCAAAAGAAGGCAATATGCTTGATTTCTGTGAAAATTCAGACCATCTCTGGTAGGGCGCTTATATCATCGTTAGTTTTGGCGATCTTTTTCGAACGCTGAACCTATGACCGCGTACCAATCGCATGACAAGGCCAAATATTCAACAGAACGTACATACAAACGGCATGAAGTACCGAAACAGATCCTATTTCGTTAGTATCGAACTTTTCAGAGTATTTTTTTATTAATTATGGCACAGCTCTATTCCTTAAAATGTGCCTAAAAAAACTTATCAGTTATAACTCAAATCTCCATAAGAAAACACCAGATCGTTCGGGATCATATTTTTGTAAATTTAGTTAAGCCTTCCAGAATTCATGCAAGCTTATACAGTCCGCATCGCTTCCTGAAGTTGGGGTTCAAATTCTCGCTCATGTATTGATCAAATTGGAACACATTAAGTAAATGCCGCTTAAACGATACTGTGGCAAGAACTTACACTTAAGGTCAACAGTTAGCATTTGACTCTTACGAAACGGATATCGTCTATGTAAGCCTGTAAGGTAGGAGCTGGTTTTTGCTAGTAGGGAACTAGTAGGTGCTAGTAGTAGGAGCAAATAATAGAAAGACAAATGGCTCGGTAGAAAGTATTTCAATGAGCGAACGTAACAAGAAGAAAAACCTATTTTTTTTTTAATCGAACATTAGGCACATGTCATGTACTATACGTTCCTACACGCCGTCTCATGCACTGCCTGGTGTCCTGCAAGGTGATGGCATACAGTTTCGCTGTTGGCGAAGCTTTGTCAAGACGCTCACATGTCGACAAGATAATTCATGATCCACTGCTGCTACTGCGTGCAGTTCAGGGTTCTTTTCGACAAGAAGTCGACACGCTTGCCGCTTATGAAGGATGGAGGCTGCGCAGATGAGTCGACCGAGAACAAGTTATCTTCTGAGAAAAGGCGATATGGCGTAAATGTTTATACGAGTTTACGCGTCAATCTTGGTGGCCTGGAACAGAGAGGACGAACCATAGAGAGCATCTTGGTAGAGTGGTAAAGTGGGAAATATCCTAAGTAGCTCAACATCTCAAATAACACTCGGCTTTTAGCATCGAATGTTACCTACCTACATACATATAAATTAACGAAATGTTTGCATTTTTTTCGTTTCGTAGTTTGCCTATTGTAGCTACCTTACCCTGGTAGAGATATTCGTATATGTTCCATTTTTAATACTGCCCACTCGAATGTAAGCCATTGTATTTCGTATTTTGTTTTTGTTACGGTGTCGCGTGGACTTTGTGTTTGGGCACGTTTTTTGTGTTTTATGTCCGGTATCCTTTACGTATGACAGCAGGCACATCGTTCTCGGGAAGTATTGTTGGCTAGCTACAATACAGAACTATGAGATTAAACAATAGCCCTAGTTTAGGTTATTAGCTTGTTCCTATATCTACGAATCCCAATTAATAATTTTTTTTCGATTTCACTTATTAGCGTCAATTGTAATCGTTGTTATACCGGCACCGGCTCTGAAACCTTCGTTTCTAACACGATGGTTGCAATGATATTTTCAGCGCTATTGCAATTCACAAATAGAAAAACATTATGCAAGGTGAGTCCGTAGAGTTCGCAGATTACGTAATTTTCCGTGTGATACTTTATGGAATTATTTGAGATGCTCTGGTTGTGAACGGGTCACGTCTTCAGTGCAAGGTCAATACAAATAATAATATCAAGCAGCAAGAACGGCTCGAGCTACCCGTCGACCCCAATTCTGTTTTTACATTTCTATTGTTGATATTCGTACAGCCTCCCCTTTTATCTATAAATCTCACCATGCCGCTATATCTCCTTCGCAGTGAAAGATAATGGCGTGTCGCCATGCATATCGCACTCATTATCGACTTTGTACCTGACGATGAAGAGTACGACAAGGCCCCGGCTCTTCCTTGGGCTTAATTCGTTTCTCCGTTGGCTCTCGCCATCTTCTCTGCCTTCCCTATGGTCTGCGTTGTCGTATCAATATTTATCATGGGGCCATCTAAGTTTATCCGGGTTGTCGTTGCCATCGGCAGGCACTCTCGCATTAGGAGTAAGTTTTTGAGCCTCCCAGCTTGGCAAGTCGGACCAGCTCCCTTCCACGAACTTGGCCGATAGAATATGGGAGACGTTCGATGCGACTCGATGAAAGAACGCGCATGCTGCTTTTACTTGTCATTTGGGGATAACTAGGGATAACTTGCATGGAGACGGTGGGTTCAGCGTGGGCTCTTTCTTTACATAGGAAAGGGGCGGTTACCGCATTTCAATTAACGTCGTTATGAAACCGATGGCATCTTCGCCTACCCGTATCAAGAACACAAAAATGGGCGACAAAGATTTCCTTCAGCACAAAAGAACGCAGTCCTTGCATCCAGGCTCAAAATCCTACCCCGCTTTATGGCCGAGTAGAAACCGATCAGTCTGTCGGTCGGCAGGTCAAGAGCGTGAGCGCAAGAGAGCTCCCGCTCCGCTGCGTTGTGCCCGCTGTCAAAGATGTTGTCAGGCCGGCGTAAGGCTCGTAGATGCGACTGAGTGCGTCCAAGCCGGGTCCTACTTCGTGTCAGGGGATGTCATTGCGCGAAAGTATGAGAAATTAGAAAGAAACAAGGTAAAGGCAAGCGAGGACTTAAATTTCACGCCGTTTTATTCAAATCCGCTATATGAAAGCTAGTCCTTTATAATTATTTCAGCACCTTTTAATTACCTCTACTGTTGTTGCTGCAAGCTGTCAAGTGAACATTCAAGAGCCCCTAAATCACTGTAGAGTTCAGCATATTGATAGTGAAAACTGTCAAAATATATGGAAATGCAGAGTGTCGTCTCTAACTACATGCGAGAAGATGAGCGTACGAAAGAATCAAACAGAGCGAAGCCCAAGGCCCGACATCTGAAGTGGTTGGCCTATCTCAGGCAGCACTGTTTCTGCAGAACTGTGTAATGTGGTCGTAGTTAACCATGTAATTGATTCAAATATATACATTTCAACTATTAACGTATCAGAACGTGTCATAGGTTTGGACATTTTATAAGGACACCAATAAGCTTGGAGAATTTCCCAGACGAAATGCTATCATTTTCATTGTTTTTACAATGACAAATGAAACAAGACTTAGACATACAGATTCGTCACTGCCAATGCCAGGTTAATGTAACTGGTGGCAGTGAACACACATGTGTTCTATTATATTATCAATATGGCACGAAAAGTAAACATCAGTTGAGCTATATTGGAAAATTGACATTTTCAATTGAGTTTGATGGTTAGATTTAGGTAACTACATAAGAGATTTCTGCCGTACATGTTTATTTGTTGAAACACGTTATTTACTTTTCACTTAATATTCATACCCCATTCATATGAGGCTGTTTCCTACTGATGCGGTGCTCATAAGCTAACATCTGACACTAAACATCTGACAATAGAGGATAACCGGAGTGTTCCAGTTTGAATTTTGTGGCTAGCTGTGATCACGACTAGCGTCGCGATTTTGTAACATACGTCTATGAGAATTAGCGTTATTGCAAATTTTGCATTTGAATTTACATACACGTATGTAACACGTGCATAGATCGTGCAGTTTTCACGAAGGGGCCCAGCTCTGGCCTGCAGCTGAATGATGTACTAGCCACTGTAGAGAAAGTGCATGCTGTTTTATGGAAGGTTTGGGCAGACATTAGTAAGCCGAACACATTTTTATCTTACAAACGTATTTTGGATGCGCCGGTCTGTATGTTCTCTGCCTCTGTCAATAAGCTACATCGACTAGGACACCGCGGTCGGTGGCCTACTGATGATCTCTGGTTTGTCTTTCTTAGTTTCTTTGTTCTAGTGTCTCTCGATCTAAATGTTTCGACTTTTACGGCCCCTGCCCGGGTTTGGATGCAAATCCAGGCCACCACATGTCCCTCAGGCGAACAAGCTGCCGGCTACGTCATCACGGGAACTGTGCGCACCCTATCCACCAATAGGAACCTGCTATTCAATAGAAGCCTGCATGGTCTCCTTCGAGCGAAGTCCAATGGAAGCTAAATAAAAAGAAAACAGTGTTTAGAAGTTTTTTCCCTTAAGAAATAGCTTTGCACCTAGATAGATACTCAAGTTTAGATATTCCTTTGACGAAACACCTGTTTTAAGGCTAAATCTATGACCACTGACCACTGCAAGAATTTTCAAATCTTTCAAAACGTCAACGTATTAAGGTTGGGTTGTTTTTCAATCTACCAATTGAAACTCTATAAAAAAAATATTTATTTATTTTATGGAAGCTGTTCATCTATTAATCAATTTCATAATAAATCGATTAAAACTGGCGCTCGATTATGAATAGAATAACGTTTTTGAGGATTGATCACTTTGGTCAGGCATGCCAAGAATAAATGTGCAAGTGGCCGAAAAGCGACCAGTTGTTCCAAAGCCATAAGATTCGGGTCTATAGGCATAAATTGCGACACATTTTTCTGTCTCAATGATAAACAATTTCTATGGGTCTTCAGATAGGCTATTTGTAACAACTGTAGCAAAACTAATCTAGGTTACCTTAAAATATCCTACGACTTTTTAGGCAGAGTCGTACACGTTGCCTACCCCAATCTGCCTTATGTCTTTCACGAGCTATGAAACAAGTACGTTCGTACGAGCGTTTGCGTAAAGTGTAGATATGTTGGAAATAGTGTTTCGAGGTCAGCCACTTAGGCGTCATAACCAGACACATATCCATAAACGTCACTTAGTAATGCATAAGTCTCTTTTTTCTTTTTTTATTATTATCTACCTCTGTTCCCTTATACTGATAGTCAAGAGTTATTGAAGAGTTTTTTTCTTCCCTCCACAAGACTCTCTGGCTACAACATAGGGTAGGCCAAACAACTAAACCGATTTCCTACGACATGTTTAATTTCACGTTCATTCCGGTGTTAAAGGGTCCGAGTGGAAGCTTAGAAAATTTTTCCGTCGATATGTTTTGTTTTTTTCTTTTATATATATATATATATATATATATATATATATATATAACCTTATTTTCTCAAGGAGATATGAAAAATCGAGTGCACCGGGTTCTTAAAATTGAAAATACCGTTTTTGAACTAAGTAATTTACTTTCGCAGAGCTTTACAGAGCCTGTCCTTTCCACATCTATTTTGGGTTGTTTCGGCAGCTCTTAAAATCAAATGGAAACCGAATAAAATGTTCCAAAAATGCTATCTCTAAAAAAATGCTACCCATTTTTAAAAGCCGAACTTACGTTGAAAAACTTATGGCATAGGCGCAATATAGCGACGATATGTCTGTGAAATTAAGAGCTGTTTAGCACTTGACTATCAGCTAACGAGGCGTGAGCTAGCGAGGCTGATTGTAAGAAAATGGAGGCCGACCTCTAAAAAGACCGTCTTTATAGGTGCATTCAGTATAAGGGTCGTGAGAGCATAACTGCGAGGACTAAGGCTGGAGAGACGAGACCTATTCAGTGTCTGTTTTTCGCATAGAATAATATGTAAGGTACTTATTTAGTGCGCACCCAAGTTTAATTGTTCTTAACTTATTTCAGACAATATATTCAGATTTAAATTAATAATAAGAAGTTTGCCTTACCAACGCTTTACTGTGCATTTACCATAAAAGGTAAATAAATAACATTATCGATCAATTCTACCCTCTGCTAATGTTCGCTATGATTAGGCTAAGTCTAAAAGACTCCTTTGCAGCTTGAAAGATTTATACAAGGCGACAAAACCCTGATCCTTATTTCAAATTTTCTGATCAATTTTTCAATAGAAAGATCCGATGAGCTTCCACGTGACGACTCGCGTTGAAAAATTTGATATGTTTGACGATTCCGTTGTAGAATATGCCTTTTTGAGCAGATCGCTTTTGGCTTATGAGTTTTGAAGGTACCATAAACTAGAATTAGAGACGCATTAGGCACTTGGCTATTCATCTGTATCCACCCGGGAAGACAGATTATCCATATGATGACTGTAACCTTAGTGCGCACCTTAGTCAATTGGTCCAATAAGCTGGAAACAGCCGAGCCTAGCAGAGAAGCGCTAGATCGCCCATCGGGAATGCTATGTTTCCCGACACGCTATATGCGACGACTAGATCAGTCAGTACCAGGCTCAGTCTGATTCATCCTCTGCGCGAACGTTTTTTCCATGACAGTACTAGCTAGAAAATGGCCTACTTTTTCAAAAGTCACATATTTCCTGTTTCCTCCATCTCGCTAGTCACAAACTTGTTTTCTACGTCCCGGTGCTATTCTAGAGCCCAATGAACTGTTTGTCCTGTTATAATTTCGTAACGAGTTTTTCTGCTACGCTAAATTATCCTTTTAAGTTGCTTTCGGTGCCACTCCAATGTCAACGCTGCCATTCTTTTTGAAACAATTACACCTGGACTGTTTTAAAGAGATCCATATGTGCCCGATGAAGGGTGAATTTTATGAAAAAAATAACAAAGCAAACACATAACTTCTGCTCCGTTCGGACGTCGTAGGCGATCGTATAAACACAGCAAACTACATATAAAATAAACGTAGAAATTTCCATATTTACTAAATGCATAATGTTTATATCTTGAACATTGTGTACTAAAGTTTTTTTCGTTCTATGTTAAAACGAGTCCAAGCGGGATTATTTTAAACAAGATGATTTAATCCATCGTCTATTTACTCTAAATCGAAATACAAATAGCGAAATACATTGACATGTAATTCGTTAAAAAAAAAAAACATTGAAATTCATAGAAGTTTTATATACATCCGATCCAAAACAACTGTTATACAGTTAGCGGCCTGATAGGTAGACTATCCTATTGGCACCATTGGAATCATTTTAGGCTAGCGAGAACGCCATCGCCACCTTGATTCTAAAAGTTACCAACTCTCCCCCAGGACGCCTCTCGGCTAATTTCTCAAGCTTCTACAGGATTTATGTGAGGTGAAACAAATTGTATCCAAAGTGCTGGGGTTGCCTCTTTCGTTCGTCTCTTTTCGAACACTTGACTTGGATCACGATTAAATTCGGCTTGATAGCATCATTACCTTGGTTACTTTTTTTTTTTGCTAGGAGACATATTTCCTCGGCTATGCATCTCACTACTTGATGCAGCGGCTCAAAGCCGAGTATCTAAAAGCAAACGTACACCTCTATCGATATCTTTCCGTAGCGGTACGTATTGCCAGTGTTTATGTGGACAGCACAGAAACTGAGGACAATATGCTATATACATTCAGTTCAAAGATGTAGGATACTGAACGTTACATTGCATTCGTCTGGAATATGTGCGTGAATACGTAATAGGCGTGTCAGTGTACTTTGACACTAACTGACAAAACGAGCGAGCGTATTCTGCTTCTTTGGCGCTGAGTGGTGACCGTTCCAATAGATCTCGTTCAGCTTCATTGAAAAAATTGCTATTCATAATGCATAGTAGCCAGTAGGTAACCCGGCCCACCAAGACATCAAAGAAAAAGTGACGAAGGGAAGCCTATGTTTTAAGTATCTAAGCCATTCGTGAAGGCGTTCTTAATGTTAAAAGGACAACAGTGGAGTTTTAGTGTAACGCTGCGACGGCTATAAGGCTGTCGGCTACAGCACCGCTGACAGAACGGTACTTGCGTCCTGCTTAACATTAGCACAATGTTTAGCTTGGCACAGCCAGAGAGCCTTTGGCTCTAAAAGACAAGGAAGTCCTTCTTTTCCTCAAACTGGTAGCACTACCAGTGGTCGTTTGGTAGTGCAGTGTGCGTATAGGCGTCAAGATGGCTCCTCCGTCGCTGTCTTCAAGGACGTGCCTGTTTCGCGGTTGATATGGAAATGACACCAGGCGTCCTGACGACGTTTTTACAACATCCAGCATGGCAAGGCCTCGAAACGAAAAGATGGGGTAGGACTGGTGGTTAAGGCAAGTAGCCACTGAAACCGACGCAGGGTTCTGCAGACGGCTAAAAAGCCGACACATCCCTATTTGTTACCGTTGTATTATAATCGGACACTGGGAGGATAATGTGATGGTGCTTATACCCCGCAGCGACATGGCCGCCCGGTCTGTCTATCTAACTCTATGTCATCTGTGGCACTCAACAAATGGCTTGTTTATAACCCAAAAAGCGCAATGTCTGCCAGCCAACCAACCAGTTCGTTTCTGGCTTACGTCACCTATAAAAAAAAAAAAAAAAAAAAAAAGAAAACGGAGAGCCGGGCGGGCGGGTGGGCGAGCGTCCGGGCGTTCGAAGAACTTCAAATGACTAGGAAACAAAATGGGGCAAGAAGCAATGACGATGACTTTCGCTATGCGCGCTACAATGAGTAAATTTGTTCTGCCCAGTTTTTTGGCTGCACGTTTAGTCAAAGAGTACTCTAGAAAGGATGAGGAACAGAGGTTAGCTGATTCCTCGCGAAAAACATGACATGACTGGAAAACAGACGACCGTTAGAACCGCCATTAATGGAATCCATCAAGGCTCTTGTGCGTCGGACTAACGCCATACTGAAGCCGACAAAAAAAGGAAGAGAAACGGACAGAAATAAAGAAGCGGCGAGCGTTAACACAGAAACAAAGTGACGCGATTCTGTCTACGGTAAAAATGAATCTTACAAATGTTGCTAGCCCCTGATCCTTGTGTCTCGTTTAGATATGTGCAAATGATCTACGAATTCGTGGTACGTTACGTCCCGTGTCACGTGTATACTTCTGTGTGCTATGTATGACAGTAAGCAAGCTCGATTTAGCTGGATACAATTCTAGGTAGGTTCTGGTTTAGCCGATAGCGTGACACAAACACCCCTACATCGAAGTACATGAGCTACGCTTCCATTGATTCGTCCAGCGTAAACATATCCGATAGACGATAGAATCTACCCTATTTTCGATCGTAGCTGTATAATATGTAACCGTGGTACCCCGAGTTGCTTGAACACGAAATTGATAGCTGCAATATTTGAGTCCAGAGAGTAAACATCTGATGACATTTCGTTGACCATCAGAACAGGCATCAAGCCGCTACATGGGACAGGTCATTTTTTTAAATTTGGCCATATTTCAACTAGACATACCTAGCGTCTAAGAAAGTTCATCATATCTATAACAGTCATGACGTACAATTTGTGAACAAGTTAATTTAAGATTTGCTGAGACAAACTTGATTTTCAATAGACGTCCCTCCATTCAAACTTTCCGTTGCGTTGTCGAGATTATAACGCCCCGCACATTAGCATGCGCCTAAATCATTAAGTGTCATAGACTCGAAACAACTTAGCGAGTAACGTGTTTGCCTGCTTATCTTAAAGACATATGATACTCTAGGTTCGAATCCGGATATAGAGATGCCTCATTTCGTGCTGGGACCCAGCCGCTTGATGGGACCTCTAACGACGGTGCCAGACATTGAGCTCAAAACAGTTCCACTTTGACGTCATCTGTACGTTGGCTCATAGCACTGAAAGCCTACGGGACAAAGAAAATAAACTTTAAAAAAGTTAAAACGTAGCTGGAAGATATATAAGCGATCGCTAGTTCTTCTACTTTAGCCACACTTTTGTGCTCAACGCTAAAGAAACAAGGACATCCCGCATGATCTGGGTGGCTATATTTTCGCTTTGTCGAAGGCTAGTATTAATACTGTCTTTCACCTAACACTACTGTATACCATAACTGAAACGAAGATATTCGAAATAAAAATATATGCAACACAGGCGAGGCTATATTTATATCTATATGAGCACGATTGTGACACTGCCAGATGACTGATACGATCTGACGTACGCAGGGTGGGATCGATCTGTGCTCGAAAATACCGTATTCGCTTGAGAAATTCTTCGGCTTTACCTCCTTGTACGAACAATGGAACCTACCGGAAAGATAAATGTATAATTTTCTATCCAGTATGAAATGATTGCCGGACCAGTTTCCTCTGTGATCGGATATAGATCGAACTTCAAAAACTATCCCTTGAGGCTCCTTTTGTATGCAGCCGGCAACACTGTCGAATGGAGCCTATTGGTTTGTCCATAAAACACATGTTTGAAAGTAACGAATTAAAGAGAAATCACTTTTTTTGTGAATTATTAAGAAGCCTAAATATAATCATACGTTATTGCCAATTGTTCATAGATGCCCTACAGATAAAGCTCCGATATTCTCGTTCTACGTGTAGGACCCATCCCTTACAGTACCGTACGCCGCTTAAAACCATGAAACTCCTATTCTAGCGGTATCCATGCCGCTAAGCAAAAATACATGTGATACGATTTGAACCTGAGAGTAACACGGGAATACCCACGGGAATATATATATACCCAGGAATTATCCCAGACCGTCTGATTTCTGAGCAGTTATGATGTTGTTATTTTGATGAGCAGTATTATGATTATAACAATGAGATCGATGGAATAATCACGAGTGGCCATAGTTACTTTGGGTAGGTACCGATCAATATTTACGATTTTTTGTTTACCTACACATAATAAGTTACTATTAGCGTACGTACGTACGTACGTACGTACATACGTACGTATTCCAATACTGTAAGGCCAGTTCTTACAACCCGATCCAGTAAACTTTAAGTCTACTTTTGAAATGTACGATTGATTTTAGGGCCGCTTATTACTTGCATTATTTACAAGGCGAAGTGACCAAATACGCTTTGTCCAGATGATTTAGAGTAGTGGTCTGTTGTCAAAGTTTTGTCAACTGCTATGTTCCTAGTCACGAATCTATAACGGGGGATCTAAAAGAGAGGTACACATATTACATAGCTTAAAAGGGTCGAGTAATGAAAATAGAGAGGAATATTGGTAGAAGAAGACTCGGTTGCTTCATTTTCCTGGTCCGCAACCATCATTATTCTGAACTCCAAATGGAATTCTATATTACTTGGCTAAATATTGTTATCAAATACAATTTGCAGATTGTTTGCAATTACAGAGGTAAAATAATTAAAAAATCAATTACATTTTCTCCCTGTAGTACCGCGGAGATTACTGTGTAACAGAATCGGACATTTCATAGGAATCAGCCACCAGCATCATGGGATAGCCGACGGAGGCGACTGACTATGCCCTAGACAATGAACGTTTTAATATTATACGATTTGGTAGTGAAAAAGGACCAACTTATAATTGCACAAGGAAACATGCCGTTCCCCATCATAGCCAGCCTGCTGGTTGCCTTACAATCGCAATGAGCCGGCCTTCCGACGCGATTGAATAGATTCTAACGCTGAATTCGTATACAGGTCTATACAACAGAGCGTCAACGAAATGTGTTATAGGATAACTTCACACGGGCTTCCTGGTTCTGTCTCTCTGACGCAGGGCAGAAAACACGGGAAAGTCGAGATCTGTAGCAAACCTTGGAAACGAAAACATTCCTGTTTCATTGATCATTGAAGCAAGCAGAAAGATGAGGACTTTTCGGCGGATGATATATTAGATTCTCTCGAATTCTGCACAGTGGAAGGTCAAATAGTAGTCAATAGGTTAAACTTTAACGACGCCCATAGATCGAGAACTGAGCGCGACCGATGACACAGAGCTCTGTCAAGGCTGTGAACGTTGTCTCATGATCTGACCTCATTAGCACGCAACGAAATACGAAATCTCATCGGTATGTACGTGCAGTGGTCGCCAACAGAAGAAAAAAAATAGCTGCTAGCTAATTTCTACGATAGGTTTCACCTGCGTGTTTCAACAGTTTCGACCACTGCGTGTGCAATGAGATGTTAAGCTGCCATATAAATGTATCTATTAAGCGGCTCGCATTCCTATAAGAGAAAGCTGTAGTTACTAATGTTTTGAGGTAACGTTGTTGATAATCAAGTTTGTATTACTACAGGCCGACGACTATATGGTCATATCAGAGCGACGTTAAGTCAATAAGTTATGTACAGATTTTTTTTGTAATTGCTAACTAAATGTAAGTTTGGAAATTAATTTCCAAGTGAGTGCGCGAACATTGTGCACGACGAGCAGTGTCAACTTAACCGATCTGAAACAATTACAATCAATGCTTTTCAACAGCGTTGTGAGCCCACTGTATATATGTATGTATACCTATAATAATAATGTGCAAAAATCGATAACCCTAGAGAGAGAGAGAGAGAGAGAGAGAGAGAGAGAGAGAGAGAGAGAGCGAGAGAGATTTTACACTATTTTTTGATTGCTTAATTAAATTAAAAATTAGTTAATATCTAGAAGTTTTCACATGCGCGGGTAATCATTGAAGTGTATTTAACTATAGGAGAAGAAACCCAACAATCAGTAAGTGTGTGTATAGTTCCGCTTGCTTTTGCTTTGACCGTAAATACAAACAATGAGCTAAACACATTTACGTTACGTTAGCGTCTTCTGCTTCATTAACAAAGCAATTTAGAACTTCGCTGCAAACTTTATTAATTTTGCAACTTCATATTACACTTATAGAAATAGTATTTACGCAAAATGGTTCCTATTGTCTCTCTGCACCACTTGTCTTCTTCAGTTTGTTTGTTGACCACCATTGTCGGGAAATACAGGACCGTGTAAAAATGATATTCCTTCGAAATGGCTAAAAGCAGACAAAATCAAATTCGGAAGGTCAAAATAAGTGTATACGGTAGGCCGAAGATATCCTTTTCGACATTGCGCAGTACTTCGTTTTGCGTAGGCGTAGCGAATACACCTTTTCGAAGCACTGATAGAAAAATGTATATCTCGAGAAGTAATTCTAACACATTTATAAAGCAAATGTCGAATTTCCACCGAACGTCAGCGCAAAAAGGAAAGTAATAGACAGATAATAGATAACGAAACGGATGAATGACTGAAACAGCGGGAAAATATTTGATTACGAAATATGAACGCATCAATCAGCTCTTCAGAAATCTTCTGAAGAAACGTTCAATCATTTCAAATTTTACCCGATACATTTCATTATTCAGAATAGACATGTTGGTCAAAAAAGTATCGAAAAGTCGGCTCCGAACCAACTGCACATGTCTCAATCATCTAAATCCCAATTGTCTTCTTCTTCGAAGTAATCCCCGCTGGATTCAGTGCACGTATACTACCCCCGTCTCCTCCAGCCATCAAAACGGTTTTCGAACTCAATCGAACAAGCTTCGGTTCTTGTCTTATTCTGTTTTGGATTTGTCCTATGGTCTCAAAACTTTCTCGTTCCAGGTGTCTCTTGGGTTTCGGAGAAGGAAAAAAGTCACGGGAGGTTGGATCCGGTGCATATGGGATGGGCCTTGGAGTAACAACGGCATCGAGTTTTCTTTTTGTGAAAAAACAATATCGGTAGCAATGTGTGAGCCGGTGCATTAACGTGATGAAGAGCCCACCGTCTGTTCTCCCAGAGCCTAGACCTATCTCGGCAAGCAACATAGAACAACTTTTGCAAAACTTTTTTTGCTAATACTTTATAGTAACAGTAGGATCCCTCGGCAAAAATTCGTAACACGTAAATGTCTAATAGGAGAAAATGAGGGAGTTTGATGTTTGACGTATATCTTGCAGACTGCTTTACTTTGAAGCGTTTTGAATGTTTGTACCTTTGCCCTTGCATCATTCACGTGCAGCGATGTTCGGCACTTGCGAGAACGCGTCAGAGTAAAGTCGGCCTTTTTTGAGAACGTTAAAGTTCTGAGATGGTTGTAGACGGATATGCATTTGGTCGAAATACAGGTCCTTCATAAATCACTTGCTGTGAGCCTCCTTACCTTTCCTTGTGAAGCTCAAATGATTTTTCAGCATTGACCTCATTTTCTAGGTCCCCGGCAATGGGTCAGCAATCTTACAGCATGAATAGTTCTGCCTTTTCAAGTTTTCATCCATACTCGTTTTGACTTAAGGACCAAAACAAAAGCTGTCCGTCACGAAACCGTTGATGCTGTTCATGCACTCAGCGTCGGCTTCATAACTTCGTTTTTGTTTTTATTTATTATTAACCCTTTTTGTTTTTTGAAAAACGCCGCATTTTGAACGCATCTAAACAATCTATTTCGTCCTTAACTCAAGATATGACGCATGCTCTTTATTAGTTAACCTTCATTTCTGAAAAAAAAAGAACTCTTAAATTTGACTTTGATAGCAAGCAGCTCATAGCAGTTTTACAAATCATCCTTTAGCTGATAAGATGTTTGTTTTTTATCGATACTGCTTTGACCCGGTGTTTCGTCCATCGTGTGCATATACACAATTTATGTCACTAGGACAACATATAGTGAGATTTTTGTGTTTATGTGGTAGTGTACAAATAACCATTTACCTTCGCAGCAGTACGGAGAGTTCTTAAATATTAAAAGCACGCGTATAACTAAACACCTATGGCACCTGTGTGTTAAAATATCTTTCGCTCGGACGTCAATTCTGCTCCCCGGTCTGTTCATGGACGACCCTTCAACACTTAATCAGGGTGAAGCTTAATTAAATTCTTTATAAAGGTCTAACAACTAAACGCAACCGTGCAGACCAGATTGGTCCATAAGCCACACGTTTGCTCGGCCCAAAATCGAAGATGTGGGGGAGAGGACAAATGAAAAGGACGGGGGTTGAGATATGTATGAAGGAACCAGCACTCGCCCATCACATTGGCCTTCTGCTAGCGGCTCTCTGACATGAACAATGATTAATGTGTGTCAGCGAATGTTACGTTTAGTTCTATTGCTATTCCGTTCACTACGCTTATCATTAGGTGAAGCTGGGTAGCCGATTTTGATGCAGGACTGTTTATTATTCAGGACATTTATTATTAACTATCTTGCCGGCGATGCTTGCGGTCTGGTTTGCATAACGGGTGGTATAGACAAAGTGACATTTCAGACCCTAAAATCCAATAAAATTTGAGACGTTACATAGAGTTCAAGGTTTTATCTTATGCATTAAGATTTTTTCGTTTATGATACGCCAACTAGCTTATTCAATACATTTGCAAGAAGTAGGTATGTACCTATTCTTCTTATATTTGTTTTCATAACTAGTCGCATTAATTTAACTGTAAAATTGAAACGGACCACAATGGATCCACGACAGCCATTGCTGCGTTCAAATAATACTGTTTATATGATGACTAATAAAGCAAAGAGCTAATATATGTTCGGAGCGATGATCAGCCATTACAAAAGATAATGGCAAACTTTGTCAGCTGCAGTGAGCGGCCAAAGCGAATTACTGAACCAAAGGATACACCCGCATACATAAGTGAAGACTCGAACGCGAATACTTCACCTTCGGAGACATGTATATGTTAATCTTTCCTCTGGCGCTAAGCAAGCCAACATTGCGCAGTCAATTATGGGAAGAGCGAACAGGAAGAAATCCGAGAGCCTACTTCAATACCCACATCTACGTAACGCCTACCTTTATTCCCGATGTAATATCTGGAGAACGACACTGTGGCCTCATAGGCTAGCATAGCCGACACGTTTCTACTGCGAGTTTTGCAAATAACCACGTTCTCTTTCGGAAGCACCTTACAGAGCCTTTGCAGCTCTCTTCCCACCTGTCTTTTTCCCTTTCGTTTGTTTTTGGCGTACTTTCTCACTTTGTCGCCTTATTTATATAGGTGCATATGTATTTGGTACATGTGTACATATAAGTGTGTTACGGATCAGAGAGGTTTGATGACCGCTCTGTACATTGTCCCGACTCGAATGCACACCTCCCATATGGGTTTGTTAATAGGTGATAAGTGAATCGCATCTATGGTAACAACTGGCCGTTAATGTAACGTAACCTGCCATGGCTGTTCTAGTCATCAATAGCGGTGAACCTATGGCTGCTATCATGCCGATCCAAACTGTTTAAGCACGAAAAAGCACTTTTTTCAATGTCTGCTTGACGTGTGCTATATATACTGTACAAATTACAGTAAACCACATGTATGCAGAACATTAAAGGTACGGTTATGCAAACCATACATGAGTGAAAAAATAGCCGGTCAGATACATGATGACTTTATAGGGGATGCTCGAAAGATTATTGTTCCAACTGCCGAATCATTTACAACTGAACCTGATAGATGCTCTCCGCTTCACTTTTCCGCCATTATAAGCAATCAGATAGTAAGTTTTGCTATGGGGGGAAATGGAGGCGGGGCGAAGACGACGAGGAGCGCACCCGTTCGGATGTATATCTAGTGGTAGTACTCTAGTGGTAGGGAACTGCCCTTGGCTTTGTTGACAACTGAACTCACGGAAGCAAGCGGACTAGCAGCCAAAATCAGGTTTCGACCGTAAGTTGTCATATTGTTCATGCAGGGGAAATAATACTGTCGATCAAAATGTACTATCTATGAAGATCAAGTGCAAGGGTGTGAACGAAAAGGACAGAGTGGCGAAAGCCCTACTAACAGCCGAGTTGTATCTTCAG
This sequence comes from Varroa jacobsoni, assembly GCF_002532875.2. NCBI lineage: Eukaryota > Metazoa > Arthropoda > Arachnida > Mesostigmata > Varroidae > Varroa > Varroa jacobsoni. Next base: position 292,903 of record NW_019213171.1, on the reverse strand, counting down.
CTTAGATGTCTCTAAATCGATGAGCAATAAGAACCTTTGGTATACAGCATCAAGGTTAGACAGCGAAAGGTCCATCTCGTCTAATCTTAGCCACAATTTTGCTATCTTTAAACTGAACCTGCACTGTAAATGGCATGCATCAAGGTCTACAAAATTCTCTCGACTAACAGTTATGTTCAGTGACAAGATATTGATTAGTTACCAAAAGTGTTTATTCAAGTTAGTACTAAGTTAGTACAGAGCTAAATATTAGTTGGCAAATGTTTCAATACGTTCCTAAAGTTTTAATTAAGTAAGTAGAAGTAAATATATCTGCTCCAGTTGAACAAGTTACGTGCAGATGTTTTCTAACTGCTTTTCACGATGCTTAATATGTCCGTGATTGGTCGGTACCTCGAGTCAACACCTCGAACCATATTGGCATATATGACATAGATATGGGATATGAAGACACGTTTCGAAGCTGTTGTCGAAGCGTATTGGCGCATCTGTAGATATCTGCACAAAACATGTTACATGGTAAATAATAATTTCCAACGATTCGAGGAAGCAGTTGATGGTGCCAGTTTTCAGTAGAGCCCTTAATGGATGTAAAAACGCATTATAGCCATGCTCGTAATAAAAACAATTCGATAGGGAAGCAGCTGATGTAATAACATAAACTAGCTTGCTCCAAACTTTAAGCACACTCAAGCTATCAACTCTTCGTACCTGTATTCTGATATCAGTAACCAAGGGATGCTTGTCAATTTCAACTAACTTGATCACTTTCGAATTTAACAACCGTGAAGATCACAATAGCGGCCTAACTCTTCCTACGCAATCACATGTATTGTCAGATAGTTTCTTGTTACCGAAGTCATAAAAGCACAAACGCGGACAAAAAACAATACCCTAAGGCGAGTCCTTTCCGCGCGTACGTCGCCGCTGTTATATCGCTTGTCAACTAAAAAAGATTTTTTCAACTATACTACACATACAACGAGCATATTGCGAATCTAGCCCCAAATCAGTGGCGGATCGTCTGACAAAAATTTCTAATGACAGAATGATGACGTATCATCCCTTTCTCTTCAATGTTCCGTTTCTTATTCATCGCCGAGCGGTAACCACGACGGTACTCAGCATGCATAACATAAGCAAGAGTGGCCGAAAACATCCTCTCTCTTTTTTCATTAGCAGAAGGCGGTTAGCTTGCCGACAGTTCGAAAGAGGGAAACTAAGCCCGGCCTAATTATTAACAACAGCATCCCCCTTCGACAATGCCCATATTTAAAAATTCATTTGAATAATTCCCAAGAAATTAAAAAAAGACCATAATCATGTGCTTTGCGTTTGATGCCTTCCCTTCGTTTGCTTTTTCTCTCTATTTTGCCTCAGAATAACGTAAATAGCAGCCCAGAGAGCGGGATCAACGCAAGGAGGGCTGGAATCTACTCAGATGTTATTTTAACGTTGAAAAATACCGCTATGGAGTTGTTGTTTATAGTCGTATGAAAAAAGGGACGGATTAATAATTTCACAGTTTTCAGGTTGAAGTTGAAAGCTAAAAGTACGTCTTACGGACGCCGAGCAGCCGATTGCAGTAAACTCATACTAGTACAGATTGTCTTCGAAATAATTCTATTTCCCAATCGATCGATGCTGCGATACTACCGTGCATGTTACTAATTCCGCTGTCGTGGGAAATGCGGAAAGTTCCACGGATGGGTAGAATGAGCGTGAATGTCGTCTTGGGAATAATTTTTCGTTTAGCCATCATATTCCATAAAGGCTGCAGACGTAATCACCTTGATATCTGGGCTCATGTTCAGACTATTCATTTGCCTGACCCATGGTAAACCCCCAGTCAACAACTGATGAGATTAGAATAAACTTAAGCTTTTAACTTACCTAAGTGATAGTTCAGTATCGTCTCACACAAAATTTGCGATGCAGATCGCTCGTAATCATATGCGGCATCTTGATTTAGCACAGCATTTAACTACAATGTATAAAGATTTATTAAAATTCCGGTTTCGAATTGTCTCTTTACTGCGGTAGGTACTTCAGATGCCGCGTAACTGCAGAAGCACGGTTCGAGAGATAAGCAGAATCTATGTATAAGAAGTTCATTTCTCCTAGCCATTTTCCACAGTGTTTGCCCTTATATATGCTAGTAATTATGCGACAAGGAATTGTTGTCTTTACGTTATTAGCCCTATTGATAATATAACGTACCTATGTCATCTTCGTTGCGCTGGACATTCAAGATGAGCGTCTTGGCATGGAGGATCCCGATGTTTTCTTCACTAAACTACGCTCGTTAGTAAATGCAACCCTTAATCACTCTAAGTGGCTTTTGTTGATCAGTAATTATGCATTGGTAAAGCTTAGTTTATTAATTTGACATATACAAACGTCCTTCAACTACTCCTCAAAGGGGTTTTTTTCTTTATTAGTTTACCAACGAAATTAAAACGAGCTAGTCCTTCTTTGATTGTGCCTAATCGATACTTTTTGTGAACAGTCGCTTCTCTTCTGGTTGTTACATACAACCGTAAATTCTATCTACAACCACGTTTACTATTTCCAAATTCTCTTTAGACCCTCATGACCTCAAGTACCCGTCACGACGAAGTCATTTGAGTAAACGATAATTTCAATCGTCTACATTGATCCTTTCATGCCTTATTATAGCTAATTTTATAACTAATGTAGCACTTGAGCTATAATAACAATACTATAGTCACAACATTCATACTTTGTAGTTTTATAAACCATTACAGCAGCCCATCAGCGAAAATAATATTTGACTGTGACCTTTTTTTTTTTAACTGAATACATTTTTATGATGCAAATTAAGTTGATGTTATAATGTACCTTGTATTTTAATGGCTATTAATGGCATCATCACAGCGCATCAGTCTTCATGATGAGCTGCTCGCACCTAATGATCTACCTCAGGGGAAAATGGCCATTACATAGCTGGATGTTAGAAGATGATACGTTCTGTGTAATTGGAATCATGCGCTCATGTTAATGCACTAGAAGGCCTAGTATAGAGGTGCTCTTTGCAGGACCTTCTGGTCATGGGCCTTAGTTGAGAAGCCCTTTTAATCAGGCAGCATCGCGAGCCAATGAAGTACGTTGTTTACCAAGGTGCTGCTGGCGCCCTGCCTACTGTTGCACAGTCAATGTTGAAGCGTGATTTATTTACTAAGCAGCTTACTGTCCATTATGCAGTCATTTATGCAAGCTTTCCGTAGATACAAAATGTTTCGAGTAGTGCACCTCGTATTTTCATTAGGCACCTGTTTGGACGTCTTGAACTTCTACCGTATTCTGTACGTAGCACCGATCGAGCTTATTTTTCTTCTTTAGCGCTATAGTAGCATACATTAGATTTTATCATCCCGTATCATAAATGGCAGATTTGCCAGTCGTGCTTCAGCTGCTGAAGAGTTACTATGTGTCTAAGCAATCGAATATATACCTATGAAATTTAACCAATTTCGCACTGAACTGCTATCGGACACACCGAAATAGGACGATTTTATCGAAACACATTGATACGTGATACTTAACAATAGGAAAGCACGTAATGTAAGCCATTTGCAGTTTACCGTTAATGTTTTGTTAGAGAATACCAACATTTAAATCAAAGTTAGGCGGCTATGATATTTTATGTAAGTATTTGTCCAGCAATTTCAAGCGAAACCCAAGATAGAAATAGATAAAGCTCTTTGCCGATGTTTTGTCGCTATTAATAAACGTGACACATTTTTCCTCAGGATCGGAAGACTCATTTTCAAAGCTTTCTTTTCTCCAATTTACCTAACTTATCTCTTCCTCATTGATATATATGTATGTATGTATGTATGTATGTATGTATATAAATATATATAGTTAGAAGTCTTTATGTAAGTACAGATTATAGAACCCAAACTTTTCGATTCTAGCTTGCATTTTAGATGGTGACGTAAGGCCAAAAGTAGAGCCTCACAAATTAGCATTAAATTTTAACCATCCTTAGGCTGTATTTACGCCTTTATGCTCTAGAGCATACGAATTCAGAAATTTGTATTTAAGAGAAGTGTTGCGTGTTCAGTTAGTAGAAAGAGTAAGTTTCCTTTCGTACATCTGGAATTGGGAATAAAACTACTCCAATTTTCATTCCAAGTCATAATATTCGTATACAGTAAGCCCTATAAGTGAAACTGCCTCTAGCATAGTATAGATCATGATACTTTAGATATTAGAGCACTAGATAAAACCTGAATTTGTCTCTTATTCACCGTAGCTCGCAAACATTTTCCATATATATATATATATATATATATATATGTATGTATGTATGTAAAAGTAGACCTTTTCATTTGCATACGATGTTATATTTATCTTGAAGTGTTGTTTTTCATCAAAATAAACATGTCTTGCGACATATGTTCGATAAAGCTGGTATATGTCTTGAAGTAACCTAATTGCGCGTTATTTTCTACTTTTTTAGCTACATAAGGTGGTGTATCTTGGTATTGGCCCCGTCTCATACTGCGCTAATTCAATTACCTTAGCTATAAGCGGTCCACCTTCACTGGAAGTGTTCGATCATCATTCGGAATCACTAGTCGAAAAATGAAACACAGATCTGTGTTGGCTGCTTCTCCAGATTCGATATTATTAATTTTGTTTGGCTACTAATATCATCAGCAGGATGCTTATATTAGTAATCAGGGTCCTTGGACAGTGTCACTACACCAGCGGGGTAACGCTTGGCCGTCTATTTTTGCTTTGCTCTGTGCTAATTGGTTTTCGAGTATAAGATTTAGGCCAATCTAGGGTCTACAATCCAATTTAGCCTACGATACCATCTCCCACAGAGCCGTCGACTTTCCTTTTTCTAGATACCCTGACTGTATTCTTGCCAATCTTAATTCGAACTTCTCAGCCTTTCCTTCGAAAAAAAAAAAAAAAAATTGCTTGTTTAAATATGCCCCAGCTTGTGCGCGAGTTGATAAAACTATTTGAACGTTGCCATCCTTTACGGTTCTCCTGAAATCCTTTTTCTCACAGTGAGAGAGCTAAACACAAATCTGACTAAAACACACAACCTATACGAAGTCAGAGTGAGTGCTATATTCTGTGCGGGCGCAAACCAGTTAGCTGCAATAATCGAACTATGGTGTACTAGAGCTGTCTACTAGGTTAGGCCTGGAAGGCTGGGAAAAGGCAAAGTACAGTTAGCTTACGCAGGTCCGTTCGCCCAGCTCAAGGTTTCCGACTACTCTAATCGTTTAGCAATAGCCATTTCGTAGAGCAGAAGAGAACATAGTTGCTGCCGTTCGTGCAGCTGTCGTCGTCGTCATTGCCGTTATATACCGCACAAGAGCAAAATTTCTGTGTATATCGCATCTAGTCACTAGTAGCTACGCGGATGGCTAATAATGGCCGTGGTGGATCTGCTGCTGCTGCTGTTGTTTATCAATCCAATGCCCCTAATCCAGTTTGCCCGAGATTTGCCTTAACCAGCGTACAGTTAACTAAGCGGACAACCACCTTCTGCACATGTATCATCGCTCTAACCATTAAGACTCGTTTTTTCAGCTGGTGCTAAATTAGCATAGAATATCCATTGGCATATCGGGTCGTCCTTCTAGTGCTGCCGTCGTGATGTGTTCACAAACTATCCTACGTATCTTCCTCGTATCTGGTTGCCTGCCCCCGCCCAACTGTCCTGAATTATCCTTGCATGACCTTGCATAACTCCCTTGCCGTAATAGTTTGTAGTCAGTGCGTATTCCATATCCTTACCCTCTAAACGGGTGCGCCGTGCGTGAACGCGATGGTCACTTCTTTTCAGTACGACAACAGTAGCACCAGCAGGGTCTGCCACGGTACATCACAAATCCTTGTTTGATTCTACCACCCACGCCACTGCCTGCCACCGACCGACAGCATTTCGCGATCTCCCGATATACTAATCGCTCAGACGCTATCGTCGTTTCCTTCGATATTCGCAAATTCATATAGGCGCGCACGATCAGACAATTTTACTAAATAATTATTCGGGCTCGAAGAAAATTATTTGTTTGTGGACGGTCTAGCGGTTGACTAGTTACGTGAATAATGTGGTGTTACCGTGACAGACATTTACAGAAAAGATGTTGCTCTCGAAATACCACAAATCATGACGGATATGCCTAAAAAAAAAACTGATTTTATTGGATAACGTGACCTAGTAGTCACGTCAATACAATATGCGATCGGTGCGTTTGCTTGTAAGTGAATTTCTGTTTGATTAAAATGCGTATTTGGAATGAGAAGTATACTTACTTGTGTATATAAACAAAACATTTCCGCTAGTTATGCCGCACGAAATTTTGTGGCGTCGTCAAGCGTGACGAAGACCGATAGACAACTTACCGCCCCTGGGGTCTGTGATAAGTCTAAGTAAATGTTAGAATGTTGTGCACGCACTTGGCTCTAATACTCTCATGGCATCTGGATAGGTTAGTATCTATGTGTTTATACGAGTTCATCCTCAATCAGCATTTATACTTCTACTCTAATGTTATTGCTCCATCTCCTTCTTAATCTCTAGATGTGTATACATACAAGTATGAATCAGTTGCGATACAAGACCCCTTTGCAATTCCGCTTCCGGCTCCACACTCCGCTGCAAGAGGAAATTGCTCCCCCTGATATTGAATGAAGGAATCAAGCTCATCAGAAAAGTGAAGCCTCGGATCGCTTTAAGCTGACTTCGTCAGCCGGGTTCGCCAGCTACGAATACTCTTCGCATACAAGAACGAATCATAAACTTTTCGACCGACAAATCAACTAG
>NW_019213171.1:192269-285980 GCF_002532875.2 Varroa jacobsoni | reverse complement strand
TATATAGGCCTATTTAAATTTGGAAGACAAGCCTAGAAGGCAAGGATATTGAAGTATTGGATTCTGAATGGTAACATTTGACAAAAGGGACATTTTTCCGCTAATCCTCCTCGTGTTCATAATTTCAAATGCTTTTGATGTCGAGCGAAGCGTGACATATAAGTTGCCAGCGTTTACAATGGATAGAGCATTTCGACAAGTTGCCTGTCGCAGGAGCTGGTTCCAAGGGCCTACTTATACCGCCTATTAGTATCGCTGCCACAAAGCCGATACCGGTCCGAATCCGCTCAGGTCACATTTTTCCCCGTAAGCCTTAAGAAGTTTGAGTTGTCAACCGAATTATCCTTTGGGTGGCTAGTATATCCCCTGTCGCCTCTCTGCGACCCCTCATCTGCCTCAATCTACTGTGGAGTTTACCCAGTCTGTGATACTGGCTCTGAGCCGTCGGTTCGCGCGTTTTGGCGGGGTTTGGCTGACAACCGACAGCATCTGATTGCCACGCATCCTGTCATGCACCATGCATGTGTCCTCACTTCTAGCCTATATGTAGCCATCTGCTTTCAGTCAAATTGAAATTGATCTTAATAGGCGCCGAATTCTTTCGTTTCGACCTAACGAAATATCGGCTTAGCCAAATAGTCGAAGGAGAATTTGCGAAGGGAAGAAAATGTATAAAACAGGACGGAACAGGCACGCAGGCACAAGCCATTGTCAAGTGTTCCGAAGTTCGCAGAGTCTAATGAATTTAAAAAAGACAGACCGCCCCAATTGTAGATGTGTTAAAGGCATCGTTAAATATAGGACTAGGAGAGCACAACGTAATGGGCCAGTGACGAGTGCCAAGAAAATTTGAGACTTCTCGTAAAGGCGGTAAATCGTCGACATTGACATTTATGCAAGACTCTTACAGGACTAGCCGTACTTATCGTTTTTATTTGCATTTAAAAGTGCAGAAAAAAGATAGAAAAAAATATTTTCGTTTCTATTACAGGTCATCTTTTGTTCTGCTGTAGATTTTCATGCATCTATCCCTGCATCCTGGCTCTGACATTAAACTTCTCTAATTCGTGATGGTTCTTTGACGTTTGTCTCGGTTCGAATGGCGTGAGACCAATTTGTACATGCTATGTATGGGATTTTCTACCGAATATGCGATACGCCCATAAAGTATATATTTTATTTGGAATCAGGGAGTGTATTTCTGTTCTATTTGTGCCAACTAAAGAGACTGCGAGGTACAAACATCTATTATAGCGAATTATTTCTACATAATCGTATAAAGATACAAAATTACAGCGCTGTGTGTTCGGATCGTTCTCTAACTTTTTTAAACGTATTTCCAACTGCGCGTGTTATACTTACTCCGTATAAACACACTTCTAATATTGAACCGTATCTTTTCTCTTGATTTGGTTTCTCTAGTTGTTAATGTTAAAACCAATTAAAATTCTATTGACTCATGCCTTCATGTCTTCCATATATTATTTTCTGTCTTAAGCGTATCATTTTGTTTCGTAAGCTTCGCGTAAACGCCAGCCTTCCAGGGTCATCAAACTATTATCAAATTGTACGATCCCTACCAACCGCTTTGGGGACAAGGTATGCTTTGGGGTGTCTTCTATGTTTTAGCGTCGGATCGTAGGCTCCTCCAGCTTTGTTTTAAAGAGGGTTAACGAGCTTTTCTTATCGCCACACGCAAGGACACAGCATATCGCCTCGTCTGCCGATCCCCTTGGTGCGTTGTCTCTTCGTCCGAAAGAACGGAGTCAAGAACAACATGATACAACAGATTTGTCGATCTCTAACGCACGTTTGCGTCTACAAGCATATCGCAACAATATATGGGAGATAGAAAGGACGTACAGATGCATAAAAGGAACGACATAAGCGAAATAAACGGCGACATGGACACCCAAGAACAATGGGTGACCAAATCTATTTTCCGTTCAGCCAGGCAAAAAGAAGGCTTGACGGCCCAATCAAGTAAACCACACAAAAAAAAGGCGATTGAACATCCTCAACGAGCCGATTCCTTGACGTTTTCGTACTCGCTTACACACATTAGCATACCTCGTCGAATGTCAAAGGTGACCAAAATGTATCACCAGTCCAGCCAGCATTAATATGCCGATGGAATATAAGATTGTATATTCGGCTCGTCTCTCATAACAAAGGACAACAAATCAAGCTAAAGCTTTTTTTGTTAAATGAGTTACGGTCTCTGCTGTCAATACTACAGAGAAGCAGTAAATCTATTTCTATTACTTTACAGCAGAACGTATCACACTTTTGACCGATTGTATAGTATAATTAGAAACAGCGAAGCAAAGATAGGCGCCAAGTCTGGAATTACTCAATCAATCGTACGCCATTGTATGTTAGTAGCTGGCATTTCTGGCGGCAATGCGGAGCATGCGTTGTGTGCATGCATGTAGCACGTCAATATCTGCCTATAAAGGAATGAACTATTTGTCACAAGTATACCTGCCGAAGACTGTCGCATGACGACACGCTTGTCTACGAACAAGATCGATAGTTATTATTCTCTTATTTGACCGTTTCTGCTTCCCCCCCCTGCCATTCGTCGTCATATTAAACAACGAAACCATCTTGAAGTTACGAAACTGTTCAACAGCTATAAGAGCTGAAAAAAAAAGATTCTTTATGTAGATATAGGTTGTTTTTTTTTCTTTCTTTCTTTATATAACGCTTTCAGTTCTATCGAAACGACGCACGCATATATGTCATCTGCTTAGTTGGCTAAGACTAGAAACGACACACAACGAACTCCTTCACGAAACGACTATTTATTGTTATAGGCTCAGACCTTAACCAATCTTAAATCCTTAAATGGAATTATCTAGTACATGCAAAATGGAAAAAGCAAAAAATATCGGGCATTTTTCTCCTACCGACTGACGCCTGCTCAAAAAGTATATTCTTGTCAGATAGAAACAAAAATTATGTCGAGATGAAATCGACGTACTGTGATTTGCTCAAGAAAAAATATGAATTTAGCTGAAGTAAAATTAAAAAATGTTCATCATTTTTAACTAGGTCCGTTTAAGTGTGATGCAAATAGAGATTTGAGTATTCATGCTAATACTTTATTATGGCCTTATCCAATTCTCCATCGAGAATCCGCTTAATTAAAGCTGCGTCAGTTATTATGGTACAATGTGTAATGCGCTGAACTAAAATCTTTACGTGGATCTTTACGTGCTTCTGTATCTGCAGCTTTAGCAGTTAAGGCAGTCTATCAGTAGAAACGCTCATTCGCTGGTTGACTGCACGTATGCTTTTCTTTCGAACGCCCTGGAGCAGGAGATCCCTATCATGGCGGGATGCCCAGTCCGATCGAGCGTGCATAATCCCAACTGCTCGCCCAAAGCCCCTTAGCCGATGCTCTAAACACGCTTTCTGGCACGTTCAATAGATACACAAGGCAAACGAGAAGAACGAGTGTATTGCTCTCGCGATGCTTCCAAGATAACATTTTGGCATCCTGTCGTCTGCCAGCCGCCGTCTTCCTTACCGTTGCCGTCTCCTTATTGGTTGTTAGCCTGTTTCATTTCGGCAGGCTCGGCAAAGCAACCCGTAACCCCTTTTCTATCGTGAAACAAGCCACCCGTACCCAAGGTGAATAACGGGGCGTAATATGGCGGATTCGGATGCTGTCGTAGCTGCAAATTGCTACTGAGAGGCAAAGGAGACTTAATAGCAATCCTTTACACTGCTCTCTCTCTCTCTCTCTCTCTCTCTCTCTCTCTCTCTCTTCCTCTCTCTCTCTCTCTAGCAGTAGCAACAGCGACTCAGTCTCTGACATTGTCTGCTAAATGCGAAACAGAATAGTCGCTTTCTCTTACGCCGTTGCTATCGCTTTAGAGCAAAAAGGGGTTAACTAAACGAGCGGTGGGACTGTAGAAGAGAATGGACGTAAGCAAAACAGCTCTAGAAGGTTGCAAGTTACTATCCCTAGTAGATCCAGAAAAATCAACACTTGTTATAAAGGGCTAGCTAAACCGATCGTTGCAAAATACTCCCATCCTCTACGGTTTTACAAGAACACAGCGAATGATAGTCGAGTTCTTCTTGTCTCTTCCCGACGTTGCTCTCCCGAAGAGCAACGTCGGGAAGAGAGTGGAATAAAGGCGAGGACCAAATTTTCGAAAATTACTACTCATATCTGGGTAGCCCCGCGGCTGGCGCTTGTGACGATTGTTCGGTGCACTCTTTCCTGGAAACGCTCTACCGGCCGTAGACCTAGGTCGAGACCAAATTACCACTGTCGCCGGAGAAACCACTTTTTAGGTGTAAAAACAAGTGGAGGCGACATTTCTGGTTACTACTAGCAGACGAACAAAAAAGACGGGAAAGCCACCAGTTTTTCTAATCACATTATTTACCGATAGTAAAAATTGTTCCCCATTCGCAAATAATTCTCATGAGTAAAGCGTACGCTTCAGAGCGTAGAAGGCTAGATTTTCTTGCTAAAGATTATGTATGTATGCACGTTTTAGAAAAAAAAGATCAAATGAATATTCGTTAGAAGTTGCTTTGTTAAAGTCGATCCGTAAAGGTTGTTGTCTGGCACAAATTTGTTCAACATACATTCGGCTTTCGCTATTTTCGGATAGGACCTATATTTCATTTTCAGGTGTTAATATCTGTAGCGGACCTGTTGATTATCTTGTAAAATGTAAATTTTAAGTAAACTTGGAGATACAGTGAACTATCGATACGCGGCCATGGTTAGTTTTTGTAAAACAAATGGTTACGCGGATACTCGCGCTGCCGAACATCAACGTGATCGTATTTTCGGAGAAAGCTAAAGCTTTTCTAAAAAAGATTTTTTTTTTTTTATTTTAATGCTCAGAGGATGTTTTGGTCAATTTGTTGTAAAGGAAGATTTTTTCCTTGATCGCTACAAGCCTTATCTTTACGATTCAGGATAAGTCAGACCTGCGGGCTAGTATTCAAGTTCAAAGCACCATAGTCAACGGGTTTCTATCGATGCTGCACGCACTCCCTGGGGAGGTAGCATCTTGCCGACACGTACTGTATATGCAGATTGACGAAAAAGGGAATTGAAAGTGAAGTTAGGAACGGTAAACAATTGGAAATCAAACGCGTAGTAAAGTTTCCACCAGATTGCTATCTTGCTCAATTTCATTGAATGGTAAATCGCAGTCATATATATCTACCTAAGTGTTCCTAGACTTACATCTGGAAATCGCCGCCGGTAGGCATCCCATCAAAAGGCCAACTCCTAATAGTAAACGAACTGTGTCTGCGCTCGGCCACGGACTACCAAATGTCCCTAAGAGTAGCAGGCAAATAGGTTACCCACCCGGCTATCACGGAGGCCGCATATATCTAAGTTTCGGAACCTCTACAATAACTTCAAAGATATGCAACGTGACTAACGAAGTCAGCGGCTTCTCGATATACTAGGTTCCCTCAAATGCGCTTAATTCTCGCGGCCGAACATGGTACGTTAATTTTATAGAATTTTAAACAATTCTTTATACTTACCAAAAAAAGAAGACGATGTTTATGCTTTGTGGTAAATCGTTCCACATCAAATATGTTTAGTATAATAACAACTAGGCGAATATTTTATATATGACATCTGCTAAATGAACCTGGAAAGGTCTTAACTTCAAGCGCCCGATATTCGTTTTTAAAAATAAAGCTCGAAAGCCTACTGTTAATAGAAAATAGAATGATTATTTTGTTTTTTTTTTTTTTTACTATTTCACTGTCTAATACATTGACCAGATTATATAAGCTTTTTAATCATAACCTCTTAACTTTTTCGGAGTTCTTTAAAAATTAACTCTCCCGATGCAGCAGTTACAAGGGGTCCTATGTCCTAGAAGGCTAAGTAATGTGACATCGTCTTCATTTTTTGAGTCAGTCTGATATCGCATTGCGCTAAAGGCGTTATGCTCCGAAATACCGTCGTCAGAATTGTGTAGGAACAAAAAAAAATACTCATTCGTCTATATGTATGCATAAAAAAGGCTATATAACATGAATATTTATAGTATATCAGTCGGCGAGAGGATTTTACTTCGATCCTTAAGGTGTTTTAGCAGATGCCCGTGATGTGGCCGGATTCCCAGGCAGTGAACACGTAAAATGATTTCAGAGTCAAGCTCTGTAATGACCGCTGTTTACCTAAATAAATATAGAGATCTATTCTGAACTACTGGGTGCCACAATTTTTTTTTTATTAGATTTACATTTCCCGACGTCAGCAGAATTCTACGATGGTATCATTATACGATGCGGCCCCTCTATGTTATATATGACTATATATAAACAGCGCTTCTTTTAACTCAACTTGTTATTTTACTACTTGGCTAATTTTGTTCACCAGTAACTTTTTGTAACTTTTTTAGTAAATGTGATTTGACAATCGATAGCATTTTAGCTTGAAGATATCTAGTTTTGTGAGGATAGATATTCCCTATCGTCGAATGTAGAGCCAGCCAGCATATAGAAACGCGTTAGCGTCATTTGTGTAGCACTCTTATGTAGCTGCCCTGCTATAATGATGGCAAAATTTTGGCTTATTAGCTTAGCAGTGCTCTCTTGTCAAATGACCCATATAAACTGTCTCAGAGACATGAATCAACCTTACCGCGATACCTTGTAAGCTGGAAGGAACTGTCAGGACGCACTTTGTTCAGTGGCGGAGTCCCGTTTATTTGGCGGCGGCACCTGCTCTAGTGGCGGAACCACAGTAGGTAGTCAAGTTTACTTACAGGCACGAAGTGAGGGGCATTTGGAATAGAGTCATCAAAGACCTGGATGAATTCTTCCTACATTCGCAACGCATTTAAATATTTCGCCAATATAAGAAACGATTATAAGACTTATGCCCTAGGGTTTATCTATCGTATGAATAAAAGAAACAATAGGTTTTCAGAATGATCGTGTCTAAAAATTTTAGGCACCTTTTAGAGCGTTGCACTCTCATAATAAATTATAGATATTACGATAAAAGTTCGTTGCGTAAGTTTATTGCTTTATTTCAGTAAGTTTTTCTACATAGCGTAAACTGATTGAGGATGTGTTCATGCTAAAGGATCATTCGTATGATTTCTAGACAGAGCTTGTCGCTGAAGCGCTCGTAGCAATCTCTCATCGTGCTGAAGTTTCCTTCTGTTATTATTCTAATATTAGCTGTGCCTTAATCTTATTTTAGTTCAATTTAAAATAACTGTTACTGCACTGAAATGAGCTCAGGTCAAAAAATAGGCGTCCTAATATATGCCAAGGGATGATCGCAACTTAATTCACGTAACAAAGGATTTTAGCTATCGGCTACCTTAGCGGCATCGTCAAAAAGACACAGTCATCACGATGTAATTACGAAGCTCATACTAACCGCATTTTGTAACTAGCTTGATCCCATCAGTGTCTTATTATGTTTCTTATTGATAGACATTGGTTTCTATTATTGGCAAATTTCAATAATCTAATATACTATGTACTTGTTATTAATTTGCCAATAACAATTTATTAAACCTTTTCCGCGCTTCGAACTAACAATGTGGGTAGTATTCAATTATTAGGTAGTGATCATGGCTGTATACAGTGAAAGAGACAATATTAAGGAACAAAAACTAGGGTAACTGTTATTATTATTACCGTTTCTGGTCTATTCAGACTAAAGTCATAGGCTTTAAGGCCTATCTCTCCTTTCGTACTCCGTGTGTCTCCTATACTAGAAAACTTGATTATGAATACGGCGTCAGAGCGCGAACGTGCAATTAATAACGATAAAAAACAACGATCCATCTCTGGAAACGAAGCTACAAAAGGAATTAAGCTTAGCGATCAACGTAAACAAGGAACAGGTAATTATTTGATTTCTAGCACGTCTCAAGTTTTCCTTGAGGGGTACACACGCCGGAAAAGCAGTAGACCCCGGTTACCTATGACGGCAAATGAATAAAGTGAGTATGTAAAAATTTAATCTGACAGTGTTTACCGAGGCAGGATCAGCCACCTTTGTTTTTGCTGACCGGAGTACTTGGGGGGTCGACTTTGTGGAAGACCTATCTTCTGTGCGCCCTAGAATGTGGAATGCATATAAGATATTTCCGTTTGGGCATGCTGCATACAGAACACTCTCGGAACACGATGGCTGGGCTCTTAGAAAGTAGAAAAGTGCACATAGCTGTTTCCTTCGGTGGAGTCCCAAAGGTTTCAGACGGTACGAGGATAACAGAAGTTGCCGTATGCCGTTTTTCTCTGTTACTGCGCTCTTTGCTTAATCCATAGCAGCGCTGGCATTCAGGGCGGTCCTTGTGGGTCCTGTCTGAGGCTAATGCATGGGTCCCACTAGCAGAGCCATAGAAAAGATTTCCGTGTAAAGCAGGTCTCGATTTCGAGCTGTTGGTGTGGTGATAGGAGTGATATGATTCCAACTGTGGCCAGAAACCCATATTAAATGATGAATTATGTCGTCAGTATGGAATAAGCAACATTATGTCTCTGATCGAAGGGATAAACTTAGTACGCCGGAGTAACTTCCCCCGACCCTCTAACATAGATTCAAGTTGCACCAACACATAAGGTCTGCCGCGCACATAGCACTTCCTACAGAACCGAAATACGAAGAAAATGATGCTTGTAATACTGTCTTTTCGAAACTTCACTGCGCTATGATACTTGGCCGTTTAACCTTCCGGTAAACATCTCTGCCATGATATTGTTTTGTCTTGTTTAGCGAGCTTCCTACATTGCTAATGTCCTAACATTGCACCTGATTCACAGACTATTGTCACCATGACGAATATGACCCCATATATATAAATATTTATGAGATATTTTCAAACGATTTACAAAAACGAGATAATTCTTTTACATCGATAGAGAAATCGACAATCATGGGCAGAACAGCTGAAGAACGATGTGATACGTAAAACAGACAAGTCGTCGTTCAGCAATTAGCGCAGTGTGACAGCTTGTTGCAATCGGATTTCAACAGATCGAGCATTTACTAATATCTCGCGACACGTACAGTCGACATATTCTATCTCTTCAGCTAACACGGCTGTTGTCGGCGCTGGCCAGCTAAGTGGTGACGCTTACGTGAATTTGACTGGCTTCAGTGTTTTCTGAAAATTCTACGTACTTCCATACGAAAAAAGCCGAAATGGAACGAGGAACAGATGTCAGTAGGGAGCAGAAAACACTGGTTAACAAAGCGTTTCCTCAGAACGGACGTACATAACGCAAAACTGCTGATCACGTATTTCTCAGCATGTAATCATTAACGTCGCTAGGAAGGCGGAGGCGACCGTTATTATCATCGCGTGAAATTGGTAATAAGAATCGGAAAATGTATAGTACGGAAAAGACGGGAGGACCATGTAATTATTTACAAGCTCCGAAAAGGTAATTTTCATTCGTTTAATGTATTCCAGAGCAGATCAAAAGACCATGGACTTAATCGGTTCAAAATTACGCGGGACAGATGATTTAAAGGAGCTGGGTATATCGCTGCCAACTTCGGTCGAATGCTCAAATAAAACAAGCCCTCCGTCTCTGAGCAAACCAAGACAAAAAGTAAACCATTGAAAACTAGGACAAGAACTGTTACGAACCTTATGTTCAAATCTTCGGAAAAAAGGCCCATTATATTTTCAAATCTGCTGGCAAACACAGCTCCTTAGGTTATTCCCTGCCAATGAAGTTCAAGCGCTGACGACCTTTTTTTTATCGAGAACGTTCGTTAAATCATAAAGCCATGGGTTCGAGAAGAACACGAACTATCAAAGGTTCCAAATCTTCGAGAAAAAATCGCTAGTGCACTACAACATAGCTGAGGTAACGAAACGCTGCATAAGAACTGTGCTTGCAGCCTCAGGCAGTGGCGGCAGCTGTCGCTGCAAGAAGCAGCCCAACTACATACTAACTCACAACTATATTACTACACTGTTTAATATTACTGCACTGTTTATCAACAGCCTAAAAATGAAAATTCTTGGACAAGGAGGATACCGGTGTAGTTAGAAGTAGGTAGAAGGAAGTTAAAGCTGTTTGATTGCCTGGAAGTTAAAGATGTTTGACGTGCCTTAACATGTTGTCGCATATATGTCCTAACAGTTTAGGACAGTCCGCATTCAAGGCTAGTTCGTTCAGAATGCCGAACCTTGCAAACTGAGCGATGCTGCGATAGGCAAAGCGATGCTGCCCGATTATCCACAGCATTTTCACGTCATCCCTGGAACAGTGACGCACTTGTTCTATTTGCTCAAAACGAATTTCTTTACCTCTGCTGAGACATTTTCCATTGAGCCTTGCGCATACATACGTCGACATTCTCTGTGACCGATCGCTACTTAAAGTGCAGGTTCTTTTGGATGTGGGCAGATGTTCGGGTTCGAGCATTGGCCCCCTAAGCTTTAAGCTTCACTACCACCACCTTCCTGACCTGAGGGCATATGCTGAGGCCGATGTGGAGGCTCTTTAATATCCGCTGCGTAGTTTTCCATTTTTTTCCGGAGTGGCAGAACACGACTGCGGCATCAGTCCGAGATCTTGAAATCCGAAACAACACGATTTTCCTATTGACTCGATACAGGACCCCGTGGACGAATATACATTCAAAAAGAATCTGTCTTTACGTCAAGTCCAACGATAATTCAAACTCCACAGTGGGCACAATTAGGAACCTCGCATCCGACATGGATCCTTTGATCGGCCACGTGAATGCAACGGGCCTGGCTACTCTTTGCGTTGGGGCCCTTAGTTTGCAAGCGACCCTGAGTATTACAGCAGAGGCAGAAGCCTCGCAAGGGCCGTCAGTCAGGCAGCGACACCAAAGTCAGGTAAAGCACCTCCCTCCAGGAGCGTTTTGATATCAAACGGCAGGCCAACGTACCAGGAGAAACCGCTTTTCCTGGATAAACGCATACGGTTCTCATTACCTTCTCGGACCCGCGCATCTTCCGTATAAAGTGACGCCTCCAGTGAAAACAGCTTGAACAGACGAGTCTAGAATTCGTCCCCAGTTCCCTTTCTATCCACAGCAGATTCGAGCTAATAATGAGCCGGACCTGGCAAAGGTAATTGTGAACATATGCTTATGCAGCCATCGGTAGAAACCTGCTGCGTCCTCTAAAATCCTAATCAATTGTCCTCGAGTAGTCAAGACACAGGCAGCAACGCAACCGCCTCCACACTCTCCATAGGAACTCTCCACTGCAGACCGTAACTTTACAGCCTGGCTGAATACTTCGTCCACCCTCGATTCTCTTGTCACGTTGGTCCTGCTGCTTTCTCACTGCCACCGATTATAGTGATGTGGCAGAAGTATCGGTACATATGTAATTTAGTCACTCTATATTTCTTCCTTGTATAGCAATAATGATGAAAATACTTAGGATTCGATATATCTATACATAGCAGGTAGTAGAGATTGTTAGGAACATCAGAAAAAGCGCTAGCAACAGCAGCCACGGTAGAGACATTTTGCATTACTGTCTCTTGTTTCCTGCCTTTGGCAGGAAGTGTGCACTACATGTGTACTTTGGTTCGTACCCGTCCACTTATTTACGTCGTAGGCAGGAGTCGGTTTGCTAAAAATAGATAGACATCTCCATGTAAGACACCAACAAAGCTTTCGCCGACAAACTCAGTTGACGACCGAGAATCAGTCGCCCACAGCCAACCTGCCCCTCCCCTTTGTGACCGCCTGCTTGCCTTCGCCTAACGTCGGTTACCGTTCGCTGTTTAGTGTTGCCATTTAGTTCGTTGACAGTGGTAGCACGCGTTCCGATCTCTCGCTCCAGCAGTCAGCAGCCTCATTGCCTGAGGGCGGCGACGCAGGCGGCTCTTGCCACGGCGGCTGCTTTTGTGGCTCGAACAGACGATGCGGGCGCAACCGTTCAAGTCACGAGCGTGGGGCCACAACCCAGGGGTTGTTGAGCCTATGCCACGACCACCACCAGGACCGCAAGCAAATCCGGCGAACACCAGAGCCTTCTTTGCGTTGTGCGGTAGGAAGAAGAGATCCGCGCGCGCTTGGCAAGTATACTGCCGTTACAGTTCTATGAGAAAGCAATGTCGTGTTCGTCTGCACAAACAGCACTACTGAAAAGCTAAGCGGAAAGCTCTGCTCGAGCATTTCTGCGGGATGGGGGAGATGAACGAACGGCGAGGTACAGCGGAATATGAGAATTACGTCGGAGAACAACACAGGGCAAAAACGAGGATTTATGAAACAAGTTCAGCAACTTCAACCAATCCAAAAATTTTTGCCGTTTGGAGACAGCCTGGCAAGTCGGTGGCAAAGGAAGGCACAACGGTCTGGTACCACTTGGCCTTTTTATTGCCATTGTACCGTAAACTCACTCGTAATCAGATCCTCAGTGAAGCAGAGTCATCGTGTGTGTTCAAGTGTGCGTATGCGAATGCATGGAAAAGCTCGGAGAGGCACAACGAAAATGGAACAAGAAAGCGAAAATATAGGATAAAGTTAATGGGCAAAAACTTTTTACGTCCGTAATGTTTATCGTTGGGGGCGCGACGTGTGAGCCGCTACCGATAACGAAGATTATGACAGCTTTTCCTTATCTTTCTTATTTCTCAAGAACGAAAAGAGACATAGAAACGAATAGTCACGATAAATAATTCTACTTCGGCTATTGAATAATATGGAAGAATACAACATCGGTAGTATTGCATTATGCTGTAAGCGCCCCGCAATGGGGGTGACGAGAACTGTTCCCTTGTCTAGCACAATACCTAAGCGACAAGGAACAAAATCAATTCCTTCTTATCGTTTTGAATTTATATGCAACGAATAATCTTGCCCAAATCAGGCAGCGTTCCACCACCCATTTTGGTCAGAGAGCACGCGCTCTTTTTGTTTTCGTTGAAAAAACGCAAGTGATCATTAAACTAAACAAAGCATAATAAGCCGCCAAGGCCATTAAAACAGGTCTAGCTCCTTATAGGCCGTTTCAATTGTGAATACGATCCAACTGACTGCCGTATCTATACGTTTGTTGCGTGCGAGCTCTATGAAGGCTGTAAGATTGGCTTTTCGCTTTAGATAATATATGCAGGTAATTGATTACGTGGGCGGCGTCAAACATGTGTCCACATATTAGCTATTTCCCGCAATGCGTCATATTTTGCCATCACAGCCTAATTTTGTCCTTTTGTTGGTTGATCGCGTCTATCGTTTCCTAGAAAAACAGTGACCCACTACACAGGCAAATGTATAACGGAAAACCGTTGCGAAAGCCAATATCCGCTCTTATCTGTATTTCGACTATCGTTGTCTTTGGTAGAGTTTCACATTAAACCTTTCCTATTAACATCGCCAGCAGGTCTACAAATATAATTGTATTATCTATTATGTTTTCTTCCTAATTATCGGTTTTATACAGCTGTCGGTATTTGTGACGGAGCGGAGATTTTTTTCGAAATGGGCGGTATATGCCTAAAAAATATAATTTCCTCTGTCAGCGAGCGTGAGGTCGAATTTAATATAAATTCATTTTATAATATCTTTTTTTAACAAGAATATATATCATTTTATAAATAAATCAGGGGAACCTGATCTACCATAATTAAAGCTGTAGAAATAGGATATTTAATTTGTAATAGCAAGTTTCAAATAAGCATATGATGAGACACAAAAGCGTGTACATGTGAACAGCTCTTTAGTGCTAGATGTCTAGCACATCGGAGCAATGAGTAATTTTTTCGACCTTGCTAACCCCTTCGACCGCTTTGTGAATTACCCCTGCCGATATAAATCTTATTGGACTTCAAAGGTTTGGATCACTTCTCCATATGAGTGCATTTGTGGCCAACAATAAAAAGACGATCAATCGTGCCATGTTCAGCCGCGCATCGAGTTGGGCAATGTTCGGGAAATTTTATTTGCAATTTTTTGTTTAGCATACGTTTGAAAAACGTCACAGTAATACGTCGACCTATAAGTAACAGGATTTTTCGAAAACGTTAATGAAAAATTTTGGCGGATTTATTATGAGACGACAACAACACATACTACACAACCTGTGTGAATAAAGGAAGGTAATTAAACTAGGCACATCATTAACGATAAATAAATACAGCAGTTTCAGGGCGGTCGTAAAAGTAGGATCATCGGCGGATAACTGAGATCAGGGGGCGATCAGGACAACTCTTCTAAGGCAAGTGCAGTATAAATTAAGGCTGTTATCGATTCGAGCACAAAATCAACATTAGTGAAAAAGATCGCGTGCCCAAAACGCTGAGCTTGGGTCGATTTTTAACTTTGTTGTTGTTGGCTCGATCGTACAAGCTATCTTCGCTTGACGCATTTAATAGTGCTCATGTCGCAAGACCATAGGTACCACATGTCGTCCAGCTTCTCTGAGTCTGCTGCTACTTATACGAATTACTTTGTTTTCCCATTATCGTTGTTCTTATATGATATATTAATATATATTTCACTGTGTGTTTTCAAAATCGGCTGCGGTTAATGACTGCCGGTAGCTGCAGACGCACTCGCTGCCATAGCGCTTGTACCGAATGTACGTTCTCGATACGACAGTGCTGCCGCTACTGCTGGCGTCGCTCTCACCGCTCTTTCTGCCACTGGTGTTACGGCGATCTATGAAAGGATGTCACGCGTCGTCCTGTGGGTTGCCCCACTATTGTTTTTTCACTTAAAAGTTCTGCTCTGCCGCTCACTTTCCACGCATACCCAGCAACAATCCATTTAAACTACTCGTCTTCGTCTGAACGCCTTCATAGAGCCAGTTGCACCGGTTTTCTCTACGTCTTACGCGCCCCCTCGACCGTCGTTTGGGAACGAATATACCAGACAGCGCAATATTGATGGCGATTTTATGAAGCCTTATAAGGTCAACATGTCACCATCAGCTGGCACCCCTATGCAGGCTGCGAGGCATCGCCGCGAACCTTAGGTAGTCCTGCTAGTATCAATGCGAGTCGGCACGCCCCTTTAAGCGCTGCCTTCTCATTCGATGTATCAGACTAGCGCGATGCTTCGCCTCGCCCCTGTCAAGCAGTTTAACGTTTCTTTCATTTGGAGCACGGTCACACTATGCTTCGGCCGTAGTAGTATCGCTTACCTGGAGATCACAGGGTATCCCGTACTGTCAAAGCCACTACGATTACCAACAGTGTTAACTGTCTACCCCTTTTCGTAGAGCGGGCACTTCTACTCGTGCTGGGCTTTCGATCCACTATTACAGCTGCTTCCCCTCTGCCGAAATCCAAGCTTAGTTGACATCATAAGATGTAGCTCTAGTCTCCGCCTTTTCCTCGACGTTCCCCCCTGACCCTTCCCCCAAAAAAGACAGGCCTATCGTGGGTTCCGCGGGAAGCGCTTCCTCTCCGTCACTATGCGTCGATAACTGCTGTATCTCGCTTTTCTCTTTTTCCCCTCTATTTTCACAGAGGCTCTTCAAAATCGACGAAGCTACAGGGTTGCTATCTTCGACGACGGAGTGGGTGGATGCCCATGGGGGAGTGGGGAAGCGATGTGGGAACTAACGTGGGAGAAGAGAGAAAGAGAATATTAAAGGAGAACGTCCACTAAGAGAAGAAGCGGCCAACATAAAAACCATTTTGAAATATGGTCTAACCGTAGCAACGCTAGCCGATGGCAAAGCCCTATGTGTGTGCTTGTTTCATCTTTTCGTTGTTCGTGTGCCAGCTTATATTTTCGCGCGCAACCATCCCTAGGGTATCCGTCAACGTTGTGCACGCCACGTTTGGCGGAAATAGCGATCTCACATAAAAGCGTGAGAAAGCCTGTCGTGCTTTTCTTGTTTCTGTCGTAGGTGGAACAGGCAAACTGCAATCGGGTGACACCTTACACGAATTGAATTTTGACGCGACATGATAGAATGCAATAGAAACAAGCTGCTCCGGTCTGCAGGTGCAGCTGGTTAATAACACAGCTAATCGGCTGATGGTGAACATACATGCACCGATGGGCAAAATAAGTTTACAAGTAAACAAAATCGTATAGAAATTGAACTCTAAATGCATCTTAGTTTAGTTAAATTTACTGGGACGGTTAACCCTTCATCGTACTACACCTAGAGGTTGCTTCGTCCAACAGCCAAACGCTAGGAGCAAACATGTCCCTAGAATACTGACCTACCTGAACTTCCTTCTATATTGAAAACATCGCAAGTGAACGACCGCATGATTGAATGAATCGGTTAGCATGAAAAACTTTTCCTTTGGAGTAAAAGCTGCGTTTGATCCGTCCACTGTCGACATCATTCCCTTTTCCAACACTTTGACGACATCGGCATAAACGAGCCCTGCTCAAGTCGACCTGGAAAAGGTGACCACCATGACAGCAACAGCTCGTAGTCCTAATGTGATCGATATATAGTGAAAGAGAAAATGGGTCGTTTGACAATGGGGACAAGCCTGCGAAAGCACCGCATTATGACCTGCTATCGCCAGCAGACGCAGGTTTTAGAATCTCGTTAATTTTTTTTTTACATTTCTATACAAATTAAGCGTCCCGAATACACTAAATAGTTTATCTAAAAATCTAGGGTAAGTCTATAAACGCAGCTACAGCTTTAACTAGTGCAACGGTGTGCAAAAGCGATATGAGGACTCGATCCTTCTGGACGAAACTAAGGGGGAAAAAAGGTAGAACTTCAGGAAAAGAAATCCAATAGAAAAAATCAACAAAACTAAAAGCGAATGGAAATTTCTTAATCATTATATAGCGATATATATATATATGATTCTCGCTAAATGAGCCTGTACGTTTAACATAATTAGTCCAATCGTTTGGTTTTTGATAGAATCAGTGGTGCCTCTAAGGAGCTGCCAGTCCAAACATCATTCATTCAACTTCAATTCTTGAAAATCATGAAACAGCCATTATATGTCTTAAATAAAGTTTAGGCTTATAAGTTGACAATTAGACATGCAAGAACCGATTCAAGAAGAGGTCCTTGAATAACCCTCTCTCTTTACTGTCTAGTGCATGATCTAAGCCTTTTCTACCTTTCTCGTGTCCATACACCAAAGGTTAGTTAATCCGTTCTCTCCAATTAGCTGTCGACACCTTGACAAAACACGATTGTTTTCTATTTATTTTTTTTTCTATTTAATTTTTTAGTCCATTCAATGCAGTTGCATTTTTAAACATTACATATGTATATATATATATAGTTCCTTTTCACCGACACGAATACAGGCTTAAGCCAGGTTATGCCATGACAGTCACCCTAAGAGTACGCCACTGGGTCTGTCCTTATGTGACAGGCCTTGCAAGGTGCGTAGAAGGATATCCTAGATAAATCTCAACTAAGGCCGAAAGTCAACCATTCGGCCACGACAGCGACGCCTCTGCAATATTATAATGGAGCATATATATTATGCAATGGTTCTACAATAATGCAAGACACATCGTAGCAGCACGACTGGTAGCACAGGTCTAATAAGGACCAGCCGTCTAATGAGATGCGTGTCATGGCAGTTTTTAACGCGAAAAACTCAAAGTAGACGAGACGTCTAATGACGGCCCGAATCGTAGTTACCAGCTGGGTCAATTTAGCTTTAAATGCTAATCAATAGGCAGAGGTGTAGGGAGCCTGGATGCGTCGCGTCCGACACAGGAGCGCCAGTGAACGAGCAAATAACAGTAATAGCTGTCCTACGTTCTCTTGCCGCCATCACTATATAAATAGCATGTGCCGGTCTATTCTGTTACATTTAATGGTACCAGTCTTGGCTATAGTTACTTAACGTCTATCTATTGTCTTCCGACTTTGCGCGCGTGCACCACAACGAATTGACATATAGAAACAGTTTAATCTAGATTTATTGTTAGAGCGCAAAGGGTGTCTGCGAATAGCAAGCGTATAGGTTCATTAAGATAGCTTTGACTGTTAACTTACATTTTGATTTTACTGCTTCTAAAGCAGCAGCCAGAGGCAGAGAACAATTGGACTATGTAAAAGGGAAAAGTTACACTATTATAATCTTCATAATAATATATACATTAGTTATTCATTGATATGGCTGTATGCACACGCATTAGACATAATGCCTAACTGTTCTGCCCATATGCGCAATGTATATACAATGCCGACTTATTATGCTTATATATCATTTTTATATATGGCAAAGATCTACGGCTCCTGTGCCCTATGGAAGATCACATGGCTGAATAAGGGCGTTCTGCTGTCAGAAAAGTTACAGGGTAGCAAAGCAACATTTGCTAGCTGGGCCAAAGAGGGGGACTGTCGGTTCCGTAGCGGTTGGATGGCGCCGGCCGGAAAGTGTCTGAACCTGCTGCGCGGGTTTTGGAATTTATCAAGGTGCTCGCACAGCTCCTTGATCGAAAGCTGGTTAGTGGCGAGGTGGGCTCATTTATTTAGGCGCAGAACCTGCCCCCTTTCGGTTCTACGCCTAGATGCAGGACCGCCTCTGATATCGCAGCTACCCGTTCGCCGTCCTGCAGAAGCAGCAGCAGCAGCGACAACAGCCGTGGCAGACACGTAACCCTGATGGCAAAAGTCGATATCCATTGCGTGCTCTGTTTGTGTGAACACCCGCTCGATCCCTATTGGGTCCTAAGGGACCTCGCATAGATCTGCTTGGTTGGCAAACCTCACGGATCACATTTCTTGCTGCGCAGCAGTTTCGCCGTTATCGCGACCGATCTCATGTCTTCTTCTTTTTTTAAGCCGACTCCGCTTTACTGGAGCCAGACCTATTTTGTCTGGACGTATACCTAAGCAACAATGGCCATAGAGAAGTACAGCACCAATCTGTGATGTGTAGGCTTGCTTGAACCGGCCACCATTTTGAAATGAGCTAGTCGGAGACCGTGACACTGATCCTGCCAAACACCTGCGTTACTCATTAATGAAGTTCAACTGATAATGATGAGTAGCGTGCGCCTTGGAAATAGTTCGGACTTTGGAGAAGATAGTTCTGAATTCGAGAACAGAAAAGCTATTACCTAACTTCAGTTCAACTCAAGCTGAGCAATTTTCTTTCAAGCTGCATCTATTTATCTGTCAGATTGGCAGGAGATTCGTCCCACTGCTCGGTATAAGGAAGCTTTGTAGAACAGCCTAAAAATGTATTTGCTAGAAGGTTAAGGTTTTTATAGGATGCAAGTGATGAGGTACTTTGTCACCACTAGATAAAACGAAGCTAAATAAAGATTTTTCCTTAAAAATGGGTGCATACATTTTGCTTTCGCACATCAGGTCTTCTTTCTAGATTTTCGTCACGGTGGTGTGCGGTTTTAATTAAGCTTTAGTTACATTTTTCACAAGCTCTAGCTTTGCCTGTTCTAAGGCCACTTCGACTATCACGTGCGCAGTCCAGTATAGAAGAACGAGTACAGTCTTACCGCAGAAGTTGTCATCTGTTAATGGTAAGTATTCTATTCAATTAATAATGATATTACGGTAGCTCAGACAGCGTTGCCGAATAATTTTCGCTGTTTCATTGATTTTTGCTGTTAAAAAAAAAAAATTGAGTACATTAATTCAATTGGCGGAAACTTAAAACCGTTAGCAAAAACTATGCACGAAATAGTATTCATAGATTAGGTATCGATACGTTATATATCCGCGAAAGGACTGATGAGGTATTAATTTTTTCCCGTGAATAATTGTGACCCAACTGGTCAGGTTCTATGAGCTCCCTTATTTGTGCTATAGGCGTTCAATTTTAGGCAAAGACACTGAATTTGAAATGGCGCGAGCGGACGCAATGAGAATGTTAGTCATAGACGTTCGTTCTCGGCCTACTGATTAGCTTGCTAATATAACTCGTCTATAAATTGTAGGAGAAGGATTATGGAGGCCACGCCGCCAGGCAATATTTCGACCCGCGAAGTAATCGCGGCTTTGTTTTATGCCGTGGGGAAATATCCTGCGTCGATGAAATTTTATCACCTCGCTTATGGGCTATAAAATGGAATATTAATCTTGATTGTAATTTTAATTTAGCCTAATCAAACTATATTATATTAGAAAGAAGATGCCGAGCTAGCTACAGGGAAGCTTACTTCTACCGTTGCCAACAATATGTTTAGTCAACAAAAACAAAAAAATTGTATATACAAAGAGAGTCATCAGCCACATCATTTATCTGAAGTAGGCTGCTTGTTCACTGCTTCGTTGTGCGGGCGGGCCGGCCGGCCGGCCATCAATGTATACAGAATATTTCGAGCGTAGCTAGAATATTGTTTCAAGCATATCTTCAATTAACGGGGATCGTACGCGTTCGTGCTGCTAGAAACGGTTCGTAGGACGTCGAATATGATATCACTGCGCTGCAATTGAGCAGACGAGATCTTCTTCTCGTTACGATAAATATACAGGCCCACTTTTTTTTTTTCGTTCCAATTCAGACAGCGTCATAAATAACTGGATGATTATTAAATTCGATTCTGAAATCCGCCAGACCGAGGTAGAAGTAACAGTTAATGACTGTCAAAACGTTTCACATATAGAGCTAAATATCTCAGCTTTAACATTATTTCTCTATAGTAAGGCCTCAGTTCTTAGGCAGTCTAGCTTTCTAATGATAGAAATGTATTTTTTTTTGTTTACTAATTGAGTTTCGTTGTATGCGCAGTACTTCACATTTCACTGTATTGTCTTATTTTATTCAAGCATATTTTACGAAATTATTCGATGTTCTTCCTGCGTACGTACCTGGCGATGGTACAAAACAGGGTACGCAGACCGTGCTACGAAAATCTCAGCCGGGCTGAATTGTGCTTGTCAGTTACCTGTCAACTTCAAACCTGCTCATCCATTAACCACTGATTATCTAGACATAACCATTAATCAAGTTTGAAGCCGCAGTACTTCGTCTTAGACAGGAACAGATAGGGTACTAGTGAAGATTACACGTATCCATGAACTCTATACGAAAATAGACATCTTAACCATCGTGACGTTATCATTATAGTCACTCATACAATTATTCGTGAAATAAAAGTAAAAAAGATCCTCGTAGCAATCTATGAATGTTGGTGCGCGGTTACCTGACAGTTGAGAAGTCAGCCTTCCGCTACCGCCGTCATTTTGTTATGATATTACCACGCTGATAATGGCGCTCAGTTTGCTGTTACCACAATAGCAGCAGAAGCAACAATATCTTACCCTCAGGTGTATGCTTTAGTCAACGGGTGTTTTTGACACGGGAGCATGCATGCGTCTTCGAAGTTATACCTCTGTGTCACTACTATAGAATTGTTACTATGTAATTTCATGAGAGAAACAGCAGCTAGAAGTAAAATTATCATCATTAATATTTCCTTTTTGTAGACAAGCTAGGAAAGAATAGAGCTGGATTTTGGGAGACCCCGTTGTAAAATTTCATCCTACAACGACGAAAGAAAAACTATGAGTGGGCAAACAACGCTCGAGGACAAATCCTATGCTATTCTATTTTTGTGTGCTTAATGTGTTTGATGTGGCGTTAATCATGAAACAGTCTACGAACGAAGTGAGTCGGAATATGCGCGTCGTAATACATCACAGAAATTCAGCTCCGTTGCTTCTTTTTGCAAACTTAATATTGGTTTATTTTAAAGAAAAAAGTTCGCCTACTTCTATCGCGCTGTTTACCGTATTTGACGTCTTGCACAACCCGTAGTGTCACTTTGTCAAAAGGTTAACAGCTTTATAGATTAAATAGTAGATGACCCACATTCAGATCTTAGCTTTGAAGACGCTCTCTGCCCAATAGACTTCACCGGGACGTTGGCAGCTCAAGAACAGTTATATCTTCGACGGTGCTATATGTCGGAGAGAATCCTTGACAGACCATTCGGATTCGGATCATGTTATCCGAAATGCTTGTCGCAGATTTGTTTTCGGTAATCGCTCGGCCTAACAATCGCTTTTTCGGATAACGTCTAAACCGTAAAAATATCTATTTATTTTTTGACTTTTACGTCTTTTAGACAAATACCTCAACAGTCATAAAAGTTTAGCAAAAAAAAAAAAAGAAAAAAAAAGGCTTATCAATTACATTGGCTCATTAATAGAGTAATAAAAATCATGAAACATGAAATGATTCGTCTTATTTCAGGCTGCTGGATTATCTGTACGTTGTATATCTATAGTAACCAGAGGAGGATAAAATTTAAAACGTCATCTAATTCCGATTGGCGGTTTTAGACAGGAGGAAGGCCTTGCCCAGCAGGGTACAGCTGCGAACCCAGATAAACTAACTAAGCTTTACAAACCTATTCTTTGTTATAGCGAGTGTCCTAAGACCGGTATACGTGATTCACAAGATGATATAATTTTATAATCCGATAGTTCTTTCGTAGGAGGTATTTATGTGCTCGGGTTGTCTGATAGACATTGATCGATTCATGCATCGCTCGCTGCAAGGGAATCGAATAATATTAATTTAGCTACTGCCGTTCGATGTTCCGCTTTCGATCAGCGGCTTCCATTAATCGGCCTTTAAACTAGACCAGCGCAAAAAACACTTTTGTACGTGTGGCACATATAGGTAAATCACTCGGACCGATATTCCGAGTAGCCGAATCGTACCTACGGCCTACGGAGATAACCTAACACGTACGGATGCAAAATTTACATTGTGATTAAGGACGCTCGTTTATTTTATTTGATTATATGAATAGGACAAGAATCTCGTCGTCATTCTTGTCCTTAGAAGAAATACAAATGGCTATAGATTGCCGTGTGACTTTAATGTAATCAGGCCAAATTCACCGTACGATGTTGTTCATCTCCTGTCGTATATGCGCAGGGATTTTCGAGCTAGCGTGCATCATAGAATGTCGGCACTTGTTATAGGCGTCGTCAGCGTACCCTATGAAATTACATAAACGCTACCACTGGACATATTCATATTGTCCAACTATTATGGTTGCCACGAATTTTAGATGTGTTAACACCAGTAGCAGGAGTTCTCAAAGCGGGCAAACTAGAACGGTTTTAACTGTTGCCTATAGGACTGCGACCTATAAAATACATAATATTTGCGCCTGCAGGACAATCATTGGTACAACGCTTCAACGAGCTGGCTTTTCTAATAATCACCCATAATCTTTATTGCTATATGGCATCGAGTTTTCGATAGCTTCTAGAGTCTCAAGGGGCTTGTATATATTGATCCATATATCAAAACACTTCAATTCTAATTTTGAAGGTGCTTTTACAAATTGAAGGGCAGAGTCCTGCGTGTAGAACGAAGCATGACCTGGCTTGCAGGTGCGAATAGTTCACCCTCTGGTTTTCTTTTATGCGACTGCAAAGCGTATCGGCTGACTTATATTTTGTACTTGCTATTAGAAAACTCAAACCATCAGAGAAAATAATAATATTCGTATGTGTATGCACGAAAATGACTACACATTCAAACTGGTAGTTTTTGTAGCCATAATATGGGTGTGATGGAAAAGTTCCGCCTGTTTACAACCTATAGTGCCCACAGTATGGCCATATAAAATGTGTGGCCGTGCCTATTTGTTCGTGACAACAATCTCAAGAAATATCGAAGTCGAGGGAATTTATACTCGGCAGCCAGAGGTAGTCTATTTAAACAGAACCTGACAAAGTCACGTTTCAAAACAAATTTCCTTCAAGCGTTACTCTGGCGCCTCGGTACATTGAAGTCAAGTTCAGGGCAATTAAGCTGCTCGCCGTCCGATGCGGACGCGGACTCCCTAATATTTTTCCTTCAGACACGCATAGCACCGCCTGTAGGTTTCCGTCATGTAGGACCGCGAACCGTTTAACTTGTCGATACGATTGATTTTATTAGCTCGCTATAATAGAATTAACACAGGAAAAATAATTTCACGTTCATCATTGCCACATATGTCTGGACGCCATCTTCTATGATTAATAAGTCACGTAAGTAATGTAGTTCGAGACAAATTAGGATAACTTTCATTTTTGACTATTTTGTATTTTGATCTAATAACAATATCTACTAGAGGCAGGATAGCTAGGAGAAGGCAGTATAAATCATCATAGTGAACTGCTTAAACTACGCGGGCGGAAAAGGTCCAGCTGAGATTGCGAACATCTCAATGCAAATACTGAGAACGCGACGCGCGTAGTTCTGACGATACGGTGTTCCTGTTTTGAGAGTTCACTAGCGTTTATATAAGTAGGACGTTTGGTTCGAAGATGTGACCTTAGCCATACGTTAACAACTGCGTATGCCTACTTATTAGGATATAGATAACGAGTCCATGGCTGACCATAAGGACACACAGTAGGAACATTGTTATTGATAATTTGCTTATTAACGACTCAATCGAATAGTCAAAAATGCCACAAGCCACGCAAACGCGTGCTTCGCTGGATACGAGTGAGCAGAAAAGTCTAGTTTGAATTTTCTCCTGGACAACTTCTCCGAATCCCCTCGAACGAGATATACAGTTATGGAAAGCTGCAGTACTCTACATAAAATCGTAAAAACCACTTTGCTATCTTTGTCTGGCGAAAAATTGAGCATAAAACCCCGTAACTTTAATCTCTGCGTATGTTCCGGACGTTAAAAATATAATAACTTGAAGTAAAAACGCGCGTAACGAAATTAACTGGTCGACGTATATTATCAAGTCGTAGTAATTTTTGCTACGACATTGAAACTTTGCTAAACTATTTGTTAGCCTAGCTTCCAGCTGCCGTAGATAGTATCGATGTTGACATACATAGGACATTTAGAAGCTTGCCCGTTCCGATAGTGTGACACCCACTAACGATTTCTCATAAAATAATCCTTCCTGGTAAAGACGTCGTCGCTGACCGTCCTGCCACCCAGTGCAGTCAGATCTCGACTTGCGTCTTGTTATGCACATCCCTCGCGTTCGCGACCGAAAGCCCGTAGCTCTGCCCCATCTGTGTCGTTACCGAGTCAACGACGCTGCTATGGGCTGCTAACAAGCAAGTATCGGGTCGAGCAGGTGTGGCTTAACGATTCAGTCCGCCATCTGCGATTGCCCCAAATTGCGAGGCGTGAAGTTAGCCAATCACTTAATTGTCTATGTGCTTCGAAAGCGCTGGCCGACTTTTTTTTTATCTTTGAAACTTGTACTTTCCCCTAGTATGGATTTGTAGGTTACGTCAGGGTGTAGTAGTAGCCCGGTTGACTCAAACGGCACAGTCCGCATCTCCACCACTTTTGTTATTGAAGGACGTGAAATCAGTAAGTAATACTAATATTATGAACAATATAAATATGATGTAATATAGAAGAAGAGCGAAAACGTCGAAGCGGAGCCGGTTCCCAACAGACAGGCGCTGCTTTGCCCTTTTGGACGGAAGGTTGCAACTAATAATTCTATAATAATCCTTTTATGCTATGTAACGTTGGAAATTACAGATTATATAGAATTATAGATTTACATTTTCTTGTGGAACATTCAATCTGTTAGACTGAAACCGAAAAAATATGAACACGAAATTCAATTAGTCTACTATCTTATTTTTATTCTATTACTCAATTAGTCTATTATCTATTTTTTTTTTTAGATGTATAAAGTATAAAAGAGTATAGCTAATATTGAATTTCATAATTTGCCTATTTCGTTTGTTTTGCTAATAGACCAGTTAACGCGATTCTGTAAAAATTCATTAGGCAAACACCTCAGACTCAAAACACGAAGATTTAGGACCTGATGGAGTACAGAGCTCAAAGATGGGCTTGCATGTATAAAAAATCTATAAATATTCAAACTCTAATAAGTTGAAGTGATCCATATCAGAGTTTCGTTTTTATCTTGGTTTTTCATTTGTAATACATACTAAACTAACGCACCTTTAAAACATGTATATGTTTTTATACACAATTATATAAACCTCGCCAGTTAACAGTGATAGTTCGTAGAACAATGAAGTTCATAAGCGACAGTCGTATCGTTGAGGTGAGTTTATATTTAAAGTACTATAAGACTGTTTCTAGAGAGATATATATACCGTAATCGTTATGAGTTTAGATCACATTAACGATACTAGAGAGGCTACCTAAACAGTATTCGGCTATTACTCATATAATGTTTTCATCAGTTGATCTAAACAATCAACCTACAACATAAACATACTATGATAGGCACAAGCTAGCCTAAGCTGAACGATGTCTACCCACAAACAATTCAAAATCGACGACCTTGATAGGAGTAGTAATAATACCACTCATTTATAGCGATCGCCGACCACTATCCCACGTGACGCTTCCAGGTCGCTTCATAATCTGGGCATAGGACTCCCAGTCCTCTTAGTTAGATCTTTGCAGCCTCTGAAGCAGCCGCCGTAGTAATTCCCAATTTTATTATTTACCTTTATGTATTTTTTATTATATTATATTGAATTTAATTGACAGTTAAAATTTAGCCGCTATTGAATCTTCGTGAACTATGTAGTGGGAATATAAAATGGATTTCTTCGATTAAACTAACACCGCTAGAAAAAATCACTAGCTTCGATTTGGATTCTGATTATGGACAACTTGTAAGCAGAGGTGCGTCAGATCGATTAGCTGATCTTGATCAACTAATGAAGTACGAGCTGACCGTAGGGGAAATCCTCCCTGACCGGTATCACTAGTTACACTTGCGTATCACTAAAATGTTGGCGAATTTTCGGCTCGAAGTCGGCCCGAAAAATGGGTCCACCCTCTACGCATGCTAATCATGGCCCCGACACCTTGTGTATGGTTGGCAAACGGCCAACCTCGATTGTCTCATGCATGACGGCCAGCGTCATTAGACGGCTATCAAATACGGCACTGCAGTGACTTTATTTCATAAACATAATTTTATCGGCACAGATTGCGGAAAGATGTTGCATTACTGGCCGAATTGACACGGAGGGAGATCCCTGTCTACGAATACACTATAGAGCTATTTTGCCTTCCTCTGTTACGTCTTTCTTCCAGTTGTATGGGCACGTAATGATTCAGCTAGTTCCTGCATGAATAAGTTCTGGTCCGCTGAACGGACAGTAGCAACAATTGTCGTTGTAGTGGGCTAGCTCACGAATGGTAGACCCGGCAGGGCATAATGTCAAACAAGCCAACGATATGAACAGGACTGAATATGAAGCCGAGGCTTCACAGATCCTCGGGGGGTGACAGCAGAATAACTTTAGTGGTAAACCAGTAAGCCATACATTTACCGTTCGTCTATCTAGCTATGCAGTTATTACGCAAAATAAAAATGCATTTTATGTAAAGTTAGTGTCGCACGTTATGGCCTTGTTAACGCTGAGAAACTTCGTCCTATAGCAGAACTGACGATGAACGCTGAATACTAACAATATGGTTATCGTATTGTTGTGATACCTTATTGTTTTACGTAAATGTGACTCTCTATTTGAACATGGCCCATGATGTCCAGCTACATGCCTTTGACGATTAGCAAACTTACGCCTGCTTCCTACCATAGTCTTTAGTAAGCTTTCGCATGCTGGCTAGCTTACGATTGAATTTGTGCTTACCTACTCTTCTACGCCAGTCTACGAATGCTGCCTTTACTTTCAAAATAGCCAGTTATAGTTCTGGCTACACTAGCTTTTTTTAAATGTAGCAAGGTGACACTATAAACGGCGCAATTTTTGAAAACTTCAGATTTTCAAAAATTGCGCCGTTTTGCAGCTCAGCCGCGTATGTTGAGGTGATTATAGATAGGCACATATTGGGCATACGCTTGCTTGCTGCAAATCAAAATCAATGCCCTGATTGTCATTAGTAATTGGTCATAATTTATTCGCGTACAATTTCTTAGACCGAATAGGGCCTTTAATGTGTTGTTATAGATGAATCTAAAAACACTTTATTGTAGAATAAAGCACTGATATTTCGAGTGCGAGATTTGTTGATTTGGCCCCCAGTGTGCTTCGTGTACCTGCAGTAGCAGTTGTAATCAAAAAGGTCGGAGTTTCTAATACAGAACAGCACAATTAGCAATAGCTAGAACGATAATCGGGGATATTATCATGGTCATTGACAAAAAAGATTCAAAAACATCAGTGCGAGCGACGTCACTACGGTTGTTTTTCGGCTCCTCCTTCAAACAACCCCCGTCGAGCCGCCGTCCCACGCCGTCTACCCCTCACCTTTTCCTTGTGGCTTTTCTTTCGTCTCTTCCTCCTTCTTTCTTCAGCCACTAACTTAGCGAAAAATAGTCGTCGTCGTCGTCTCTGTTTTGCCATCGTTATACTCACCTCTACGATTTTCTTCCGTTGTTGTTGATGTCGCTTCTATTACGTTTGCTGCCAGTTCTTCCATTTTTTCAGTACTATATATACATAGATTCTATTGTAGTCTGGCGTTTGTTATTAGCAAAACGAGCAGCAGCAAGAGGCAGTTTATCCGCACATGGATAAATCGAGAAGACGGCTGTAGCTGTTTGGCATGTCGGCGGCACGCAGCCATAGAAACATAGGTAAACGTTCGTGTGTTCATTATGAAGATTTTATTATTTAGAAGTTATTTACTTCGACGCTGATTATTTGCGAGATTTTATAAAAGCGAAAACGTTCTGCCACTATGCCGGTCTCTCCCATGGGTTGACGATCGAACGGTTAAACAGCGGTCAGGCCCATGTGGCCTAACGCCCCAGGGACGATGGACACCGGGCACACTATGCGATTGGCCAAGAATGGGGAGCGCTTGTACAGGAGCAGCACAGTCTCACCGTGATCATCCCAGCCTTTTGAACGCCATCAACTTTGGTGCTGATCCTATTTCTTAGTTTTTTTTTTGTTTCGTCCGCTTTTTTCGTCATCTTCTGCTGCCGCTGCCGCTTTTCGTAGCGCGCTTCGGTTCTTCAATGTCTTTCTGTTGGCTTATGGCCGGCGTTGCTGTTAGAGCTGGTCTTCTTTTTCAGTCGTCCATTCTATCTCCTCTCGCTGCCATGTTGTCGCGCGTTCCATCCGACGACATCCAAGCGACGTTCCAGCAGCCGCTCTCAGCAGCACTCAGACATTGTGTCGCTACATAGATGCTATCACAGCTTCTGCGAGAAGGGACAAATAAAGGGAGTAGAGTAGCGTGCTGTCGTGGTCTAAATCGCTCTTCCTATTAGCATGCACTCGTGTCGCGTTGCGTAACGTAACGTAGAGAACAGCCTCCCGTACGCTAATCGCTTTGGATTCATCATCCGTTGCTGCTGCCGCCGCATTTTTTCTTTTTCGTTATTATCACAATCATCATCTTCATTGTCTTCATTCTTCTCTCTTCCGAGGCCGTCGTACTGCATTTGGAGTGGCCATCAGCACTGCGCGGGACGAGTCGACCTATGGCCACCTGTGCCAATCGCGCACCGCGGAACAAATCTGTTGGTCGATCAGTCAATTTCACCATCAACCGGGCCAACAGCACCGGTAGCAGCATGAACGTTAAGCCAAGCCGATCGCGTGTAAAGAAAGCAATACGAATGAACAGACCGGTTTCTAAATCGACGATTGTGACGACGCTAATGGCAGCGGCTTCAATCGTAGTCTTCATCGTTTCCTGGCAGCTTTTTCATGGCGCAAAGTACCAACAACAACAACAACAACAACAACAATGTTCTATAAACAGTTGTAGTTATCGTCGTCGCTCATTGCTTCGTTCGCTCGTGTGCCGCGTTGGGGTGGCAGGGTGAACTGGCCTCTAGCCAACCAGTCAGTCAGCCGATTGACAATAATAACCAGGGAAGCAACGACGACAGCAGCCAGCGACTATCACAGACGTCCATCGAAAGCGTAAACATATCCAGTAAATAGAAACAGAGGACAGCGTTAGCAGACAGACCAGCACAAAGGCAGATTAAAGGGGTTTCAACTAAATTGATCCCGCTTGAAGCCGACGAAGTGCATTCATGCAGAGGGCAAAATGACTGGTAGCCATCAAGACGATTATTATCATTGTCACCGTCGGAACTATTCGTTCGTTTTTTTTTTTTTGTTTTAGTTGCTTCCTGTCGGATGCTGTCTGTCATGCTGGCACGTTTGCCGCCGCAATGAAGCGTTACTCGCTACTATTGCTCCTACTATAACTAACGTTACTATTCTTGGCTGTTTCTCCTCGCACCGCAGCCCCCCTAACTAACACTTCTCTATTTCAATTTCATTGTGGACTATATCGTTTTGTTCCCTTTGATCATCTTATTCCGCTGCTGCTGCTCCCGCCGGTGCCACTGATTCGAGACTTAATAATATAATCACATCGAGTTACAATGGGGGTGAAACCGATGCGTACGATGGCCAGTTTGTCTGACCTATCGAACCCAGCAGCAGCAGCTTCACTGCCGAGACGCTAGAGCGGACCTGTGAATATTTCGCTGGCAAGACGATAGCACATAGATCACCGCGATAAGCAATGAGGAACCGTACCAGTACGACCAAAAGTACCACGTCGCTACCTGTTACCATTGTAACAATGACGATCGTCACTACCGAGGCAACCGCAGTCCGTCGTGGCTTCATTGCCCCGCCTAAACTCGTCCCAGACGGCCGCTCGCACCATCTACATGATATATGTTTTTCCCCAGCAGCACACGGGTGCACTTACCTGTCACGTCACTGTTGAAAAATAACAACCAAATAGAAACACGACCAATCAAGTAAACGCTACAAAACCTGAGTGATGACGCATTAATATTTCAATAATGTTAGCGCTATTAATACGCCATTGGCTAGTATAAAGGTAGTTTTTTAGCGGTAAGATAGAAGGGTTACGAATCAGTATTTTGGAGAAGTAATCCGGTGCTAGGGGTTTTTTCTCATATTGATAGATATCATCTAATTGGAATTGTGAATTGCCGCTGTTAAGATGGCTATTGTCGTCAATGTATTCGTCATATAGCTATACTAATATACATACAGACATGACGACATGCCTTGTAAATAACCTTCCTTGCGATCATCTTATCTCTGCATACTTGGTACCTAACAGCGTTTCAGCTGAGCCACAAGTTACGGCCGCTGCAGGATCCAGGACGGGGTCCAAAAAGCCGTTTGTAGAAGATTAATACTTTATTAATAAAGTCAAATAGAATGAAAGGCAATTGTGATATCAGGCCACCGAAACTTTTCGTGCCGAGCAAGGTGACTCCAGAACAGTTTGAGACAACTTAGGCCCCAAAAGCCATGTACATGCTGCTACCTACAGCAGCGAGAATCCTGCATGATAATATTATTGATCACCAATGCGATAATAATAATAATAATGGTCAGTTGCATACTGTGACTGCGAAAGTAGTGTGTCAGCATAAAAGCGAGAGCCTTGAAAGCTGTTCAGCTCCTAACGGCGCACGTTCAGGACCTCCTAAAAGGGCGAGTCTGTGCCATGCAGGCCACATTCGATCCGACACAGGCAATTTAAGAAAAATACATCACAGAAAAAGGGCTTTTAAAAGACTGTGTGTAAATGAACAGGACATGATTCATTCATTTTACTAACAGGAAACCCGCGCTTTACTTCGGCATCTTGGTCCTACTCTAGGGTAACCAGTAATATACGTTTGGTAGCACGACACATTGGTCGTACCCTTTGATCACCAGCTCACTTAGTTTTGTGTACACTGACTCGTAGCGGGTCTCGCTCTTGCATTTGTACTTGCAAAATCCGAGAAAAAGATCCGAAGATAGCAAGGTGTATAAAGTGCACCTGCAGCTCCAGCTAATTACCACATATTAGAATACAGGATACGCTGCTTTGGACCTTTAGATGCGCCTAGTAGAGAAGGTAATCAAAAACCTACAAGTAACTAGAACAATATTCCGATATATGACTCAATAATACTTCGAAAAAATGACAATAGTACTAGTGAGTTCGAATGGCTTGTTTCGAAGTAATTAGCAACGTGCTAATTATGCTAAATAGCAGATAGGTAGCTTATTATCCCTTGCTATAATAGCAGAATGTACAGGATGGTGTTTTGTCCAGCCGCTGGCCAGTGCTGGTTATAGTTCTGCCGGCCGGCCAAAGTGGTGGACGTTTGTCTTATTTCGAATATGGAACCGTTAATAGTCGCTATCCAAGGCGACAATGCGGTAATCTTTCGAGCCGCGGAACCGTACTATCGTTGATGCGAGCGTAGCAGTAGTTCCATGAATCGCTTGGTGAGTGTCCCTTGGTGAGAGATGCTCTTGTCGCTGAAACGGTTTCATACGAGACTGTCTTCAAATAATTTTCTCCAAGCTATAGCTGTCCGCATAGGTTTGATCGAAGTAGGCTAGATTGACGATTGTCGTCTGCGGCGGGATTGATTCCTGAACGAAAGCGTCCGCTATAGCATCGATTCTAGCTTTGTAAGCTTGTTCACTCGAACAATGATATTTTCTTGGTTAGCTAGGGGTTACGGTAGAGAGAAAGATTGATATTTGCTCGTTTATTTAGTTAATGATCGTTTCACGATCCTATCGCGTAGTATACGCTTGATCATCACCACAAGATCGTTAAAAGTCACAGTACTTGAAATCACCCAATATTAAAATTGTATGTATCGATACCCTGTTTAGTTCGTATGCCTCGTTGTGAAATGTTGTTTTCGGCACACATCTGTACACCGTGAAACGCCTAAATTAGGCTCTTTTTTTTTCTTCTCCTTCCAAAAGCTGTATTTATCTGACAAGTCTGATACCTGAACACATGTTTTTTAAATGTGCTAAAAGTGTTATTCGACTCATATTTATTTCTTTATGTGATTTCTGTTCGTCGCGGTTACGGCTTTAAATCTGATGATAACCACCCGTAGTCTAAGATCGAACACATTGTGCATAGACAAATTAAGTGGAATAGAATGTTAAGCCTAACATTTTATTCCACTTGATGAAACGTACAAGGCCCGAAAACGATCGGAAGGCACAAAAAAAACCTCTGTCTATTGTTCAGAGCTTACCTGAACAATCCGTGTGACAATTGACAGTTATCTTTCCGGAATGAGCGTCGATTTCGGGCAAAAAAGGAAGTTTCTCATCCTAAATTTCGCTCAAATTTCGAATTGTCATCTATCATGCTAGGTTTGGTGTCGCATTCTAAAAAAAAACAAGGTTTCTTCTCAGAAGAAAAATGGCGGATGAAAGCTATAGCATTTACACCAAATCTTACTATCTCTGCACAAAATACGCTGTGCTTTTCAATGCAACGGATATAGGGTTACACGGAGTTCCGTGTTGATGGCTCAAAGAATTCGTTACGTAGCTTTAACGCTGAGTCTATTGAGCAACGACCACTTCTGAGTGGGTATCTAAACGGCTGACGGCGGTGGAGATCAGATAGGTTCGGTTTAATGTCTACATTGATTTGTGCATCAGATAACAAGCTCGG
The DNA here is from genome assembly GCF_002532875.2 of Varroa jacobsoni. Taxonomy (NCBI): domain Eukaryota; kingdom Metazoa; phylum Arthropoda; class Arachnida; order Mesostigmata; family Varroidae; genus Varroa; species Varroa jacobsoni. The sequence goes on along the minus strand of NW_019213171.1, from coordinate 252,668 downwards.
AGGCTCTACTCATTGAAAGGACTTTATGCACGAACTGACTTTACAGTCAAAGGACAAGCCAGATGGTGTTTTGCTAGGCCATCGATCCTATAGTTGAACGGCGAGAGCCCCAGTCACTAAAGTGTGCCTAACTATAGGTTTAAGAAGGCATACACAAGTATAGCAGTGGGTGCCAAACACTAAATTAGATAACAGTGCAGGCATAGCATTCACCTAAAGAAATGATCGGCCCATATCATTTTTGTCCAGAGTACCGCGGATGATATTAACTGTATAGCTATTCTATTAAACTCGATAAATATGAGGTTTTCGAAGACGTTTCTGGAAAGTATCATAACTATATTTACGTTACAGATGTGTGAGGCTACGATTCATAAATCTGTCTTAATAAGAGTGAGTTCATTGGCAAAAGGAACGGGATACGATCTGTTTCAACAAGGTACAGTGCGGAGAAGCAATAATATAGATGATAAAAAAAAAAGTATGGGCCTAGCACAGAATTTTGTGGAACTCCCCCTGCTACTAGATGATAGTTCGGGTTCGTATCATTAAGGATTATAATAATAAGACTCAATCTTATTGCAAACGACAGGAAAAATGTCATAGTACAGCGTTACTTTCGAAAAAAATGGTGTTAAATGCCTTTGTGACATCACCAAAAAGCACAGTGCAGACGTACCCCCCATTACAAAAGCCGATAACGTTCATAGGAATATCGCAGCGATCCGAATCGTGAAACCGCAAGCGACGAAAGCTATTTTTTTAATTCGACAAATACTTTATTTTGGATAGTCAGTTAAACATTGGCTTATTTTTTAAAAAAAAAAAATTTTCGTACTACGGTAACGGGTCTACATTTCGTTTAAATATGATCGTTCACTTCAGTGATGCTGAAAAAACAGAGCTCCGAATAGAACCTGTGCGCCGGCGGGATGGCAACGTTTGTTGCATGGTATTAGATGGGACAGCGGTCCGCGGGTCAGTGAAATCGGGTTTTAATAAACTTAAAAAAACAATAAACCGAATAATGGAAATTATTCATTTTTTTTTTTTTTCTATATTCCAATGAGCTCAAGTTGTTGTTGGTTGATGCGGTGTCGTGTCACTTAGTATCAATTAATACTTAATCAAGAAACGGAACTTCCCTAGCAAACTTTACGGGCCATAACAAATTAGATTGTTAGAACGCTACGATTGTTCTCGTTGTAGGCTAACATGTACGACATGCACGTATGTACACACACATAGGTTTGGCTTTGAGGCGATATTCATTGTATGGCAAACGACGTCCGAAAAAAAAAAGTTATGCGCAGCAATTGTATTGCTAATATCCAAAAGTAAACCCTGATAGTTTGGTAGGCAGATAAAAATATTCCATGGCGCTTTAGAGCGTACGGTGAGAATTTAGTGACTGAATGTCGTCGGAGAAGTTGGGTATTAGGTATGAATACAGATTACAAAATGGCTGATCTAATAAGTGGGATATTTTACGAAAATGAACGGTAGAACGGAAGACCGATGGAGAAGTTGTAGGTCACAAAAATGCATCGAAATAGCATCTCTCACACACTTACGTTTGTATAATCCTCTCTAAGGCCAGCAAAAACACGCTCCCACCCATTTAATCTTTGGGAATTTCTAATCGTCTTAATCCGCTACTGACTTAAACATTTCGACGCTTAGAACATCACTGCTGTAGCATTTGCTACTATTTGCCTTCATCTATTAGTACACAATGAGGTTAAGTAGAAGTGGGTTTCTTGTTTGCACAAAACTTGGAATACGAATAAAAATAGTTAAATTTAAACATGCCTTAAAGTTCTATGATATCTGTAAACCTTTAAATGCAAGCTGACAGCACACAAAAGGAAAAGAAGAGAGAAAGATTTAAATGGACGACGGACGCTAGATCTTATAATCTACCTCGTTACAAATAAGTACATATATTCTAGGCATATCTATTACTAGGTTGTCTGGTACGGCACGTATCATAATGAATTGTAGATTGTCGAACGTTTTTACACATGCCTTAATTATTTATTATACTTATAACATTATATATATATATTGTAACATTCAATTTCGATATTATGTTGATATTTAAACAATTTTTCTATGGAGAAGTTTTATTCATTTTGAAAAAACGAGTCGGTCAAACCAATGTCTGGCAGAAAATCTCTGTCACTGATTCATTTTAGCCACCACGACTCGTACTACGTGACTATACGAGTTATCGTGCAGTATGAGTGTTGTTTTCTCCTGTCGCTGCTCAAGAATCATGAATGCGTTGGAATTTTTTTTTTTTTTTAAATTGTAAGTTGTACGAAATCCACGAACACACACTTATGAAGCCATACTGGATAAGGCCGTCATTAAGGCACCAAACGTACATAATGAACTGTCACAATTGTGCATTTGCTTTAAAGTGACGCCCCGCTACCTCAGTTGCCTCCACCCACCGATGCGACCATCAACGATTATCGTAGAAAACCATTTTTCATCAAAAGCCAGAATTCGGCACAAGAATGGGTTACTGTTATAATGTGAGGGGGAAAAAGGAAGCGTTTCTACGTCCTTACCCTTTTAACCTCGTTCGAAGCCATACAACGTCCATTCATCCATCTTTCATCTGCCAAGGCAAACAAGTATGGTATTTTTACTACGCACATCGAACCTGAGTGCCAACATTCTTACACTTGAAGATGGGCCAATTCACTACAGCTTTTAACCACAGTTTTCGCTTTCGCATAAAATCTTCCGCAAGACCCATTTTCAGTTTTGTAATTTCCCTTTCTGAAGGTCCTCGAACCACGGAGCTCACGGATTTTCTCGGTATGGAACCTTCGTCGAATATCGAAAATTGTTAACGTTGTTGTCAACAAAATTGAAAAAAAAAAACCAAGATGAACTACTGATTTTTGTTTGAATTTATCATGGTTATTACAGTTCGCCTTCTGTAGGCCATAGAGCCTGCTACCGAGACAGGCTCCGAGCGACGCGCCTTTGATTTTTGAAAAAAAAAAACTGATCGAATATTAAAACACTTCCCACTGAATTACTCAACAGCTCTATAGCTCTAAAAATATACGAAGGGATTATTAATTTATGTCAGTCGAAAATACCAAAAAAATTTATTCGTCCTCATCTTTTGTCTACATCCGCCAATCAAAAATGAGATCGAAATAAACTTGAAAATTTCAACTATTACTTATCTTATTACTGTTTGTCTTAACATTAAATTTCTGACTATTAAAATAAATGCTACAAGTGGGTCTCAAATGCTACTGAATAAAACCATCGCCAAACCTGCTCATTATAAAGCACCATTATCTCGAGATGTTAGGTACATTTTCGTCGCGCTTTATACTTAACGATCTAATATATCAACTACTAATTATCTGTCAATTAATTAACTATGAATAACGGTAACACATCGGCGGCCCGAAAGTAAAAAATAAAATTAAGTAAAAAAATTCAAACTGTCCGGTCCCCGGTTATTCTTTTTTTATTGCATTTTCAATTAGCCAAAACGCACACAACGAGTACATTTTTAAAGCCGTGGACGGTATAGAAGCTCGCGCGCCCTACCCTTCACAATACATTTGAATCTATCAAAACCCATTGTGAAAAGTATCACTTTACTAGGAACGGAACAACTATTATAAATCCAATTCAACCGGAATCCTTCACAGATAGCAATTTCACACGCTTGACGGCAAAATAATAACCGAAATCTTAGCAGAAATGCCTAAGATTTGGCAGAGGAAGCAAGTATTACATATTTGGAAAATATAGAAACAGGAACTGCGTCACTGCTGGCGCCATTTTGTTCGACGAAATATTCGGAAGTTTCGGAACATCACAAAAATAACAAGCGAAAGAAATTCCTATCAGTATAGCTAATTAATAGTAAGTGACGCAAAAACTAAGCTGAGGTGAAAAAAGAGCCTTATCATTCTAGGCTTGTCCTTCGAGTCCTTGCTCTAACAAATAATTTGTTCTAATGATGCTCAGCTAGAAAAAAGTTTCTAAATAATGGAATGCCGGCCGATGTTTATATCTGCATAATGCTAAAATATGCATTTCGTATTAGTTTTTGTTGTTGTTGTTGTTGTTATTTGTTTTTAGTTGAATTTAAGGGAATTTTCGATGCGAATTGTCATCTGTGCACTCGTTGCCGTTCTGTGATCTTTTCGACATGAAATCGGCCAGCATTTGACTGTTTTTTTTTTTTGCTTTAGGCCCGTGTGACCAACATGAGTCACAGGAAAAGTTTAAACAACGGCTGGTAGCTAATGTGCCTTGAACCTACCTATATGGGTGAGGGCTGTGTTAATAGGAAAATTGCACGAGAAATCTGTCTAAACGAAACGGGTTCCCTGTCTGTTGTTTTCAGATTGGGCAAGTTCGCTCCTTGCTTCGCTCGCCGCCCAGTTCCTTTAGTATGCAACACCTCCGTAACGTTTCTTATTGGCCCTGTTGTTGCTGCCGCCGCTGTGCGAAAGGAAAACAGCGGTTTTCAACAACACCAGGATCGCGTTAGGGAAGAACTCTGTGACATAGGGACGCCATAGCACGACGCCTGGCGCCAGTCGTCAATATCACTCTGCCTATGTTCACACGGCAGACGACCCGCTGGCCGAATCGGTTTTTTCGTCCGAGACACCATCGTCAAACGGCCACCGATATCACCAGTCTGTAGCTCGAACTCAACAAGCATAAAGTAAATGAACAACGAGGCACGTTGTCTTTACGTCCCTGCGATGCCAGAGGCTGTGCGAAGCCATTGGCGGAATCGTCATCATCATCACCACCAGCGTCTTTTCAGTTGGCAGGATAACAGGACCACAGCTGCTGCTGTTACTACGGCCACAATTAATGGGCCCCCTCTGGACATCTCTTCTATATATACTAACGCACATAGACACAAACATACGCAGTGCTGTTTCACGATCTCTCTATTTAGCTGCGTCTCATCTCGTAGGTGGTTCACATGTAGCTGGATCAGACGTTAGTGACGGGCATCGTCTACTATATGTAATGTTTGCGGCAGAAAAATGTAGAGACCATTAGGAATACGTGATCCCCTCTCATGTGTTCATTCTGCTTATGGAACTTGTTCAACTCGAACGTGGTACTGGTTCCACCAGAGTTAAATATAATTGCCAAATGGCGAACGAATGAGATCAGCTGAAAAAAGTTGACGCTGAATAACCGCCAGATGGCGTATCAGTAACTTGCATAATTTGCTGATACCATGAAGAATAATAGTAATGATAAAACAACGATTTGAAAGTATCAGCGGCGAGTGTACCGTGTCTCTTCTAGAAGAAATCGAATCATATTATTCCCTCAAAGTACGGTCCTTCTCCTCTACGCTTCTTATTCCCGACGAGGCCGTATAAAACAGCTAAAACGATTTTTCTACCATTTCTATGATTTTATTACGTAACCGCCATTATAAATTCCTTCGAGGTTAGCAAACTTCCAACGGATAATCGCTTATTATCTAGCTAAATCCGAATACATTTGAGCTAATCGTTATAGAGATAATACGTGATGTTGAAAATAACGCCAGCTCGACAAAGAGCAATCTCTCCATTTTGTGCTCAACTAACCCAGCGAGTTGAGAGAGCCTTTGGCACCTTTTAAGGCTGAATGGGTAACTTTCCTTGGCTCCATATTTAATATAGGTAATTTTTACCACAACAATACGCTAAAACTCCTCAGTGTGCTTACATACGCCACTTACAGTCGTTGTAGTAAATGGTGGTATACAAAACGTGAAACCGGGCGTGGGATGTTCTATTTAGTGCAACGATCCAGCTCCTTTTTAAAAGTTTTCGGCATGGCGGACAATGATACCGTGGAGTTACTTTTGGAAACAAATGTATGTGATGGAATTTTTTTCCGAGAGAAGACTAGATCTTGACGTCTGTTAGAACGATAACAATTAAATTGATCGCGGAGACTGACCAGACGTTTCAATATTGTTCTTGAAACGATTAATCTCTATAGGGAAAAGGGTACCGAATAATTCGAGGGTGCGGGATTCGGCGACCGCTGCACCGTATCCGTGGATGCTAGATATATAGCGCAACTCAGAATATAGCCTAATTACGCTGTAAGTTATGCTGACGCCTACGGCCTGGCTTTTATGATGAACATAAAAAAAATTACCATGCCATGAAAAGCGTGGGCCACAAATGGGGCAACGGAGGCCCCGAAAATAGAATAACAAATCTTACCAGATCAATAAAAATAGCTCCAGTTAAACACTACATCTCGTTTACAGCAATAAAATCGACAACACTATACTAAATAACATTATTACTAAATAACATATACATTATTTGGAGAACATGATTCTTCAATTGGGTTGAATTGTAAATTCGGATACGTCTCTTTTGACTGCCCCTGTCTGCTAAAATAGTAATAGATAATAATAATCTATATAGCTTTTTTATATTTTCTTCCTATGATACTTAAATATCCATGTTACAGTTATGGTTACGGATGTTGGTTGGATCTAGAACGCACGCCGGTGACAGACTCTACGCTAATAGGATATTGTGTTCCGAATAGGCAATTTTACACGAGAGTCGCTGCCGTAACATCGTATTGTTGAAACGCGTTCCCTATCAAAGTCAGCTTGTAACCAGAAGTTCCCTATTTGGCTAAGAAATGACAAACATAAATAAACCTTTCGAACTCTGCGTTCGAAACTGCCATGAAGCATTGCCTACGATGATAGGCTTTTGGCACGAAAAAAGTCTGTTTATTCCTGCTTTCGACGAGCCTAGACCGTCTCACGTGCCACTAGGCAAACACGGTACTATTGTGCCATCACAGGGACGTGCACATACTAGCAATTCTCAATACTCTTTCTAGGATCTATATCTGAGCTGATCACACGGTAATCGGAAAACAGAGCTCTGCGTTCAGACGAAGATAACCAGTGGTTAGTCAATGTGCCAAAAAATCAAAACGAAGCGCCAATTGAATTATAGTAGCATTGCGGCTGATAACATTAGGAAATGATCAAGATTCCAACAAAAATAGTTTCGTTTATCGTCAACATCAAGTGAGGACCAAGCCAATTGAACTCGTCCGATTTACTGGGACTGTGTTTTAATATTGCTTTCACACCATTTGAGAGACCAGCCGATGGGGTTGAGAAAGCAAAAACGGGATGGTTTCCAAACAGCGCTCAATAGAAAAAAGAGAGGACGGGCGTAGTCCACCCGGTTCGTATGATTGTCAATCATCGTTCTGCTTGGCTTGTGGCACCATCATCGCACAGTATATTTGTTGACTGCATAATTGTGCCAAGAATACTGAAAACAATTGCGTTGTTGTACAATTAAATATGCCCTGTTACAAATGAAAAATCGACGTCCAGGGTTTCAAGGTCTTTTTCTTGCCGGCAGATCGTAAGTGTTGCGAGATTTCTCTAAAGCATGACACCGTTTTTTGATGGACTGTTCCATCACGTCGCTTCACGCTTCCGGTGCCGCTCATTTAGCGGTAAGCCATCAGAATAGTCTGTTGTTGTTATTTGTTTGGCGAATCAGAGGAGCCAGGTGGTTAATCTACACATTTTTCTACGCTATGATAGTTGCCAGACAACTTGATAATGTTATGACGATGTATCATTATTTAACTACCAGATAAGGGTGAAGCTCAGTTCATATTACTTCATTGTCTCGTACTAGCCGAATCAGACGATGGTGTTCTAGATAGAGCAATGCGCATTATACGCGTGTGCGAGCCTTAAGATGCCCCGTGTCTTCAGTCGAGTAAGAAGATTATTGACCACATATAGGTTGTGTCACTTGATTCACAAAGCTGAAATTCAACGGGTTGTTAGTTCGCTTTGCTTAGTCCACATGTTTTCAACGTTTAGTACGGCCCATCATCGCAGTAGTAGGCCCTGAAAGTTAACCGCAGCGAAAGGTTTGGCCTATTTGTCCAGTTTGTGTTATGCAACAGAGCCTCATCTTCTGGCTTCGAAGTCGTATCATATACAATTACATATATTATGGCTAGCATTCTGAATGAAATAGAGAGAAAAGGCTATACAAAAAGAAGAAACAACCCATTATTTTATTTATACGATGATGCGTCGGGGAAAACACCGACCTTCATGTTCTCAGGCTCGGGATCAAACCTCCTTCCGCTGTATTTTTCTTCCCCTAAAGCGTTGTCAGCATAGCCAAACTCTCCGACTCCCCGCTTTGCATTATAATGGCGGCCTAATAGCACACTTTGCTTCTCACTAGATAGAACCTAAAAGGCTCCTTACACATGCACTACGCCATGGGTACGCACATGCCCTATGTATACGAATGCACAGAAAGACGCCCACGCCGGCCCGCACACACCCAACAATTATGCTATATGAAAGGGATAGCTTCTCGAACCGTTTTTCACTGCCTCATGTTGCTCAAGCTGCCGAGTAATATTGCCATTAACCTCTGGTTGAAGTGCGACTGTGCAAGTGACCTGTTCCGTACCTGGTCAAAAACTTATCCTGTGTAGTCACTTCGTCAGACCGCCAGCAGCTCAACGCTGAGGACGAAAGCGGTAACGTGCGCACGACTTCTTTATGAGACCTCGATAGTCCCTCCATGTACTCGCGCTCAGACAGACATTGCACGTTATAACACTTAGTGCAATCTTAGTCTTAGTTCGATACGTGCTCTGACAACGGCCGTGTACTGGATAATATATAGACGGGCGCTTGGCTGTACTTATGCTTGACTAAAGGTCGTCAGATGAACGTCACTTCTAATAATAAAAAAAACTAGAGGAACTACACACAGCTGGCCATCCTACACAAGGCGAGAAGGCCGTTGCTGATTCAGAACTGCTACAATATGTGGATAGCTGGGCTACGTCTAATGCAGTCGTTAGGAGAATAGACCGTTCTGCTTCGATGTATCTAGGCGGATACCTCCGTTCAGAGTGTTTTCATCAATGCAGGCTGTAAGTGGGTTGAAGAGCCCTGTCGGCATCGTGCTGGGCACTGCCGCCGGTCGTATGGGGTAGTGTGTCAGTGGCTACTATCCGTTACTGCCGCTAGACCCACGGCAGGAGCAGAAATCTATGGCAAAACTTAACAAATTTTAACCATTTGCCTGCCGCGTACATCGTACTTCTCGTACACTCGTACGTACGTCGCATCCGTAGAAATTGCTTTCTGTTTGCTAAACTCCTTTAAATTCGACGAGACAACCGGTCAGCTGATAGTAATAGATTCGAAGAAAAGCTGCATATAGCAGATATTATTTTTTGCGATGGATCTTTCAGAGTTCATTGTAAATATTGTCCGATCGGTCTCTTAATACAAACCCATTAGTAACTATTAACAACGGCTGAAAGATACTTTGCTGTAACTTTTGCCAGTGTGCGCTATCCTAGCCGGCAAAGCGTACTCGATTTTCGTATTTAATTTGTGTATCGTTCGTTTTAAGCTTGTTCTAGAACTACTCTAACAAATTTTGTATAGGGTAATAATGTGTTGGGCTACACTGGCAAAACGACGCTATCAGTCGATCAATTTTTCGGTTCCAAGGAGACAATCATGTGATACGCTGTTTAATAGCCTATATTCTGAGGTCATCTTAGATAATAGCGAAAACAAATATTGCAACAATTATCTTGAATATCTTACCGTTTGAACACTCAAATTTCTCATATCGATATGGAGAAGATAGGGGCGAATAAGGGTACAATATTATTGTATCCGCGCCGTATGTATATGTCAGTTATTACTCTTATCGTGGGGAACGTCCGTCCTAGATAATATAAATGGTTACCACCGCAAGTGTTGGACCCTTTAGGTTTCTATAGAAAAACTGATTCTAAAATACTTTGCCTGGGCAAAAAAGTTACATGGCCAGGTTGTAAACGACGTGACAAACAGGTGCATATCATAATCAATTTTCAATTGTTGTCAATCAACATTTAAATATTTGCTTGATTTACTCTAAAGGAAACGCCAAACGGCGGAAAGTTAGTTAGTGGGTTGGTATTTTTCAACTTAACACAAAAAAATGCCCGATTCATTTGCAGATGAAATATAGATAGCAAATCTGAGAAGCCATTAATAAAATGGTTAACCCTGTAGATACTGGGATTTGAATTACTAGGCTTCTGGGAAGAAAGAAGATATTTTCTGCGATTCCGCTTGCCCAATAGTCGTTTCATACGGAGATTTTCTCTGTGCCTCGTCGCCAGTTAGTGGTGCCTCTCAGACACCTGTGAAAAGAGGGTGTTTTCAAGTGGTTTGCCTACTCTAGTCGCACTTAAAGTTCTGCGCTCACGTTTTCGGTCTAAGCATTTCTACTGTTAGTCTCCATTGTCAGCCCACACAATACTCTTCCGAATAGCCGATTGCCTGGCGATCTACGCCTGGTAGATCGAGTCTACGAACCGATTCAGTCAATCGAACGAAGCCAGCGTAGCAGCGATGTCCAGGCCCAGCGGGTTTAACAAAGGCAGTGGGACGAACCGATCACGACTCCAGTTCTCGCCCCACCTCCCCGCACACCTTTGGCGTCCATTTCCCTCTTTTCTCTTTCTCTTTGATAATTACGGGCCTCCTACGCCAGGCAGATAGGCGACTGACTCGTCTGATTCCACAACGTTTGCTTGACTAGCTACATTGGATCAGGGCCTTAAAGCTGTCGCTGTTCGTTCCTAGCTTTCTATACAATACACAATGGACCGCTGGCAGCCGTCCGGTGTTTCATGGTTAGCTCAACTTTATTTAACTATTCTTTTTTATATTCTACAAGGGTATTGTCAATCTAATAAAAAAAAAGCAGTGAGGCCACCATAATGCAGAAAATGGCACAAAAACACGTTTTTGTGTCATCAGTGACTGAAACAAGGAGGTTTCGACGTTTGTAGGCAGATTTGTCTACACACGTATTCGAAGAAAGTACGCGAGCAACCATTATTTTATAATAATAAATTTTTTCAGTCTCTTACTTTGCTAGGAGCTATTGGATACTTCACGAAGCCCTCCTCGGCCACAAGGCCGTTCGCCTAAATGCACTTCGATTGGGCGTGGGTAGCCTTAGACAAAGAAAACAAATGAAATGGCAGCCTGTCGATCATCAGTCGTTTTGCGACCAGTGAAACTGCCATGATTGTACTCGTAACCTCGAGTTAGTAAAAGCAGTAGTTACATTAACGACAAAACCAAGATAGAGACATCATCCTCGATTTGGTCACGCGGATGTCACCATTGTAATTACCGCTGCATCAGCTTCTCATAGCAAAAGTAGTAATACGTACACCAGGTTATCTCTGACGACAAGAGGCTGAAAGGGGTGTACACGAGGTGGTGTTTGTGGTCAGCGAAATTTCCGTTCTATACCACCGAGCACATACATCGTAGACAGATGCGCACATGCAGATACGAAGGCGCTTGACCGCCCACACTCGTTCACACATGCATACGAAACTGACAGGCACAGAGCGTTTATCGTGTTCTTTCAAGCTACAAGGTGGAGTTTATTTGCAGCCGATGATTAATTGCTTCTGGTCCCTGTAGAGGAACCGGGGCGTACCCATGGTTTTGCTCCTGTTGTTGCTATTTTGCTGCTATCATTACACCTTAGGCCGTTCTTAGTGATAGGGTCCTTCGCGAGGTGGTCGGCAGTGACTCAGTAGGGTCCGCAGTACTATACGAAGTTGCGCCTGTCTCCCTTTGAAACCCATCCTATTGGTCGGTTGGTTGACTCTCTCCTGTCCTCCTTCCTCTACCCCTGTCGTGTTGCATTCACCAGCCAACGGCGTGATCCGTGATCGACGACACATGCTCACGATGACTAGCAGTCTCTTCACCTTCGGCGACTCCACTAGCTTCGAACTAAGCATTAACTTACAAACAACCTATACGGGAGCCCTGCCCGGAACTCATCAACGAAATACGTATGGAAAATTGTTTCGGCAGGCGGTAACGTGCTCGATACCGCATGCAGGCATCTATATCGCCCCTCCTCTCTCACACCCCTTTTTCCCCACGTCTCCCCCTGTCCATGTTCCTTGCATCCGTTTTGAATTTTGCTTTTTCTTTGTTTGTCTGATCCTGTAGCGAAGTTAGCGTCGCGTAGCCTTCAGCTAGATAAATACGTATAAACGTGTACGGGTAGTTGTAGTAATACACGTATTGCTTGTTATATATATATATACGTAACGCAATACTTATACTATTACGAGCTTGGGTGGCTTTTCAAAGCTCATCGGCGGATGATCAAAATGCGCTCGTTTGAGATCATCCATTAACAGCTGAAGGCATCTATCTATCTTGCATTTTGAGAGTGAGGGCTTTAGTGAGTTTCGTGCGGTTTAGGAGGTTAGAGGCTTATACCCAGGGCCAGAGGCCATGTTCATCATGCTATGCGAGTACGAAAGCGCGCAAGCGCAATTGATGGAGTATCATCGCAACGACGGTTCAATATTGTTTCACAAGTTGCGGGAAGTGAGCATGAGCTTAATTTTCAAATGGGATAAAGTGTTCAGAGTCGTACAAGTCAACTGAATAGCAAAACCCTGTAGCTGTGAGAGGGGGGCGGAAAATCCTTATTGTAGGCACTGTCGTAAACTGCCATATTTATACGGCAGGGTACGGATTCTCCTGAGCGCAATGAAGGAATCAATAAGCGATGAGTAGACGGTTTTTAATAATTGAAATTTCCTTGAAACGTGTCGTTTTGTAGCGCAGTCGTTGTAGACTGCTCAGCCATATACGTAAATATGTGGCTCAACATAGGTATATGCGAGGGCCACAAGTTTCCTGTCTAAAAAGCTCCATTACTCGCTCGGGTATTGCTAATAGTAGAAAATAATTATCCTCTTAGTTCCTCCTTTTGGAGCATTCGTGTATTTCTCTTGAACTGAAAAACATGACCCGCTGTCGGCAGAAAGTAGAGGATGCTGAAGAGGAACTGAAGCAAAAAATACAAATTCTCTACGTGGTGTCACCTTTTATAACATGAGTCGGCTCCCTGCAATGGTGTCAAAACTACTTTTGTCGGCTACCGACGCGCTTGTGCAATGAGGTTAGCGAAAACAGCATTAGATTGAGCTTTAGGAGATGACTTCGAAGGCCGACCACGCACAGAATTCTCGCAAACGCAGATTGAAGCAAATGACTTCGGGATGAACCGTTCGTGGTAGTAACGTTCAAATTTACTTGTAAGGATAGTAGCAGTTATATTGTGTCAATATACAGCCGTCTGTGTACGCATGTATACGTGCTTTTTACTAGACCGAGCGTCTGCACCGCGTGTTTTAGCGGCATTGGTTTACTATACCTTTTCTATATCAGAAGTCTTCACTCCATACCTATGACCTCCCATCCGACGACTTCGAGCAGGGCTGCACGCTCCTTCGCATTCCTTCGAATAATAACGACGATCACGTCAGCTGTGTAAGGGACGATTTGGCGATTGCCTGCATTTAGGTTCGTTCGCGCAGTCCACGAGGGGCTCTGCGTTGTGATATTGGCTTCCGATGGAGTCATCAGGATGGTGACTGCAATTGCTGGAACCTCATATACATTCACACTCCCGCACATATATTTATATGTTCCACATACATCCCACTATTGCCTTCCATAGGCGCCTTTAGTTTCAACCGATCAGGCTTACTCACACACACACACGAACACGCCTGCATCATGCTCACGTTCGTCTCAATCCAGTAGCTTCAACGGTACTGATGATGTTGGCGGTGACGATAAAGAGCGCAGCAACACGTTCAATGTTCGCGGCTAGGCTTCATGGACATGCCAAGAGTCCGGTAGTTTCCTTGCAGGGGTCCCGGCCCTCCAACTAACGCCATTTGGTTTCACTCAGCTTTTATTGGCGATAGCAACACGAGCACTCATGCAGCCACTACTTCTCGGTCTTTTCCGCCTGTTTACACGTAGACTGCACGCGTTGACTCGTAGGACGGGAGAAAAAGAGTGGTAAATAGTTGACGAACGCTAGACTCAAGGAACGTGGGATAATTCTAGGAGCAGGTGGATCACGAACGAAAGGAACCTCGATGAGCAGCTCCAATAGAGTTGCACTTACAATTCGGATCCAGTATAGCGTCCGAACGAGCGTTCACAGCAATAGTTTGCCTGACCGATTGTGGTTACTTCAAATTGATACGGCTGCACACCATCTCAAGTCGTTCGGTAGGTAACAACGTTAGGGTGAAATATACGAGCGGACGGACAATGGAAGAGAACGCGACACGAGAGAGTGAACAGTAGAATGTCGTATATGGCATAATTTCGCTTAAATGTTTCGTCGAAAATCGTATAGAAAAGCGACGGAGAGTTTTCGAAGGGACGGTTAGTACGCATGTATCTTCGTATGCGTCTCGTAGCTCGGTCGTAATGATAGATTCCACGTTTCAGCAAAGTACTCGTATGTTTTAGGGCACTTCTCAGGGGTGTTAACTCATAATTCCTTAAAACCAACACGGTTTTGCGCACGTAACCTGTCCTATTCATACAGCTTGAACCGCTCGCTAGACTAATCTAGAGTAGCAGGTGAAAACCATCTAGGTCGTAGGCCGATATTTTATAGAATGTACCATTTGATCTTTTATTGACAACTTATAACTGAAATGTCTGGCTAAAATGACCAACTAGATGCTGCTTCGTTTTTTTAGATTTGCTTATTTTCATTAAAGTTGGTTTTTACATGAAGTTTTAAGCATCTAGCTGTAACATTGACATACCTACTACATGCCTATTGATGCTGCACCAGTTTCACAAATCTTAAAGCTTCACTACGTAGAAAAAATACGGTAATTATCAGAGTCCGGACGTAAGTTCTAATTTGTTTAATAACATGCTATTAAAAGCAATGTGTAGAGCCGTTACGGAACGCAGTAGTCGTCGGCGTCTGCCTTATAAGACCTCTGCTCTGAATCTTTAGCGATATTCTACGTGTGCTCCTTCTGTCCATACAAAACTTTGTTAACAATCTTACTGCAAGTCACCTTATAGCTACGCGCACGATTCTAACAATAGATCGATAGGCAATGATTTTAGTTTCCACAGAGACAGCTAATGCAATGAAAGCTCAGTTAATTGTTTGCTTTGTGCGAATCGCCGTCTCTGTGCTGTGGCCGGATTACTCTAGAGCAACGGCCCTATCTTTAGATGTCGTCTTTGCTTTCTGACGTCAAGGTTCCGCGTAAAACGTGGCCAGATTTGGCTACAGTACACCGGAGCTTTCGATGGCCGATCTTTGTAAGGGACACTCTTGAGTTCATAATAGCGCTTTCTTTGTAGCTACCACATATAGACAAAGCCAATATTGGGGTCTTGCCTTTAAAAGAAGATAGTGGATGTATGATGGATCCACAAACCTAATACACGTTGACCGTGCTACATTAATCCTGTTCAAACTGGATTCAAAATCCCCCGTGTGTCTTGTTACTCACAGACTCTCGCGCTAGACTTCGGAGCTTAAGAGGGCCTTTCAAAATGACCAAACAGACGATTGGCGAATCTGTAAGTACAACCTAGCAGCCTCTTTGTCCGCCCTTGTTATTGCTTTTATGTACTTGTAAATATGGCAGTGACGAACGCTTGACGATTAAACTGGTATGGTGAGGAAAAGCCACGAAATGGCTAGCACCATCAATATCATCGCAAATCAAGTAAATACGATCGTATGGTTCTGTGATTTTCAAAGTTCAGCACACAATAAAGTGAGATATATGGCTTCAGGAATCACTAGGGAAATGAGACCTTTAAACTGAAGAAACTTTACAACGAAGTCGAGAACATAGCAAAAGTAGTTGAAGCTGTAAGACAAACCGGAAAACCTATAGCAGAACCTAAGGCTAACGCTGTTGCGCATGGCCAGGAATCAGGATGCTTCAAGAAAATGCCCATGCCTGACAAAAGTTTTCTTATAAGAAAGTTCTTACTGGAGTCGCATGAATGCCGTTATTTTAACAAGGAGGCTCACCTATAGGAAACCTGCTATAAGGAACAGAAAATAGAACCCAGTAGAATGCACAGTTCATCGAACAAGCCACTGCAGAGTTCGCGGTATAAGCAATAGACAACGGTTAAGATAGACGGCTGACTCTGACGAATTACACAGGAATAAAGACGCCTTGGTGAGCCACGGCTGATATCGATTTTATTGGCACTATACGCTAAGAACGACACGTGTTTACATAGAAAGAGCTATATTCTAGGAAACTTGAAGTTGAATTTTACCGCAGTGGAATAGGGATTGAGGGACGTCATTGACTTGGCCATTGATTCAGAGAGTATACCATGGTCCTACAAAAAAAATAGTCTGATATATCGTCAAACAGTTTTTACGATTTATGCACTTATAGCAGAAATGGAGCTAGCTAAAGGGATTGGCGCGCAAAAAGGAGCAGAGTTGATCATAGTTTTACGAAAAAAGAAAGGTTTCACTTGAAATCAAGATATCCGTCTGGCCAGTTTTATGCCCAGTACATACGGTCGCTTCAGATGACTAGCTGTCCGGCTTCTAAGCTAGAGCGCCTCACACGTCCCTAATGTTAGTTAGCAAACACGTTACAACCACACCACGGGAACGCTGCCTTCTTCCCAAAGGTTCGTCTGACTGAATAGCGACAGAATACAAGCTTCGTTAAATCTGTTCTAGGTTTGCCGCCCATCAAAATCACCCGGAAGCGTACGTTTTCTGGTCACGGCTTCGTAAAGGTATTGAAAAAATCGTCAGGGGCTAAGCAATTGCTGGATGCCAATCGACGGCTCCTCGGAAGGCAAGTTAGCCGAGATTTACGGAGGTTCATATAGGTGATATTACCTGGCTGTAGAAGGATACAAGAGAATAGCTAATATCAAGAGTAGTCAGGAAGTACAACAGCTTCTGCAGCTGTTCCGTTCGGCGCTTCTCAGGAAGTGAGGCTCTTTTATACTATGTGATCATATCACAGCGATCATATTAACTAGCATCTTGTTGCAAGTCCTGAGCTGTTACTGTAGATTTTGGCCTAAAACTACGTTCTTTGACGCCTGTTTTTGTTTGCCGTCCTGTAGGAACCACACGGTAAGCACAAATAGCGCTATGCACAAGAAACCGTAATCGGGATACTTATGATCGTAAAATGCGTATCTTTGTTTTACGGTTATTTGCGTAATACAAACATTTCGCATAACGATGGTCTTCATTGATTTTATTTACGACGATTGTCGTTTAGCGGCAAGCGTAGCAGTAGCACCACTTATAAAAAATTATATTTTTAGTATAGTAATTATCTCCACACATGGAAAACACATCAAAGACAGCCGAGGCTTGGCCCGTCAGCTGCACTGTTTTATCTGCCATCGGATGGCATTGGAACAGCACCATATAATAATTAATTTCCAAAAACCATAATCCTGCACATGTTCGACAAATGCAGTCTCTAGCACTTTTGCCGTCTTTGTATATGATGATCACACTCACTATATGGGCGGCTATAAAGCCATCCGAAGACACCGATGACTTCGGGTCAGATGATAAGCGAATGCGGAAGGAGAAAGACCCGTCCGATAGACACTCTCCAGAGCATGCCTAGCTACATAAAGCTGGCCATCTGACAATGGCGGAGTGCGTTCCTCAGTCAGGATACGTGCGCCTCTAGAATCCGGTGGCTTGTAACAGTATCCGTCCCAGGAAGACTCCAGGAAGACAACATTATTTACCTATGCGCAGATTTTGCAAGTGACTGGTTCTTTACCGCTGGCTTAAGCTTTGGATCAACTTTTGAGGACGCACTCAATGTTAATATAAACAATTTACTTAGTTCTATTTTTTGTCAAGCTTTTTTTCTAGCATCAGGTACGTTTTAGTAGAGCAGCAGCAGCAGCAGCATCTGCTTGGAAGCACAAATCACATACGAAGAGATTAGTATTGCATTTACGTTGTATGTTATTATAA
Source organism: Varroa jacobsoni (assembly GCF_002532875.2). NCBI lineage: Eukaryota > Metazoa > Arthropoda > Arachnida > Mesostigmata > Varroidae > Varroa > Varroa jacobsoni. Next base: position 234,711 of record NW_019213171.1, on the reverse strand, counting down.
CAGTATTTTTCAAGGAACGGTTACGTTCCTTATATAGTTATATTGTTATATTATATGGTTATATATCCCTTTGTTTTAATTTTCTGTTATCAATTTATTTGGATCATAGAAAGTAAATAAATTAACAGAAAAAACTGTTTGGCGGAGACAAAGAGCATTCTCGATGCTTCCTTCACAGAGGTCAAACCGTTACCAAAAAAAAAGGGCACAGGCCGTACGTTTTGTGCTATAGGGACCTTGTAGCTGAGAGTGCCATCTGATAAATAGGCTTGCTAAGTTCAAAAATGGCATTTTCGGTCTAAAACGTTTTCGCTCCACTTTTATAGATGCAACAAGCCACATAAATTATTATCATTTTTCTAAAAAAACACTACTGTTTATGCGAGCCCGTACACGTTTCTTATGGAGTCCTCATAATGTGCGCAACAAATGTCCAGGCTTGCGTTTGCAGCTATCTGATATCAATGATAGGTCATTATCGAAATTTCACTCTATCTTTTTTCCACATACCCACACTTAAAGTCCTAACATAAAGTAAACATTTGATAATTTCAAGAAAGTGTTAATATTAAGCCTGTGAAACCCGGAATTATTTTTTTCCAGAAGTGTCCGAACAAATGAGGCATTGAAAAAAGAAGCCAGTGTATAATTTAATTAACCGACTAATGTAATCGTGAAACCCTTGCTGTCGTATATCGATCATAGTCTGCTTAATGGATCAGTAGCTCATATAGTTCTGTTAATAACATAAGATCACGATGTGCATATTGTTGTACATAAATACTACAGCATATTCTGTACAGGGGGGTCGAATAGGGTCGCTGAACTGCCTCGAAGACTCGTGCGTACTTCGGCGTTCTTCGTGCGATTATAGCTTTCAAACGCGATCCTAAGCAGGCTCTGCTAGCAACTCTGGTGATTCCATTCTCAACTTAAACAACAATCTTCCGTGTGTTCTATGCAATAAGCTGTTCTTAATTTTACTGATTCAGCTAAATTGTAGAGGAATATTAACTTTAGGATAGGCATTCCGGATCGAGTTAGGATAGACTTACTTCCGCCTGTGGCGTTTTGCTCGTTTAGAGAGGCGCGGCTGCAAGACTCCGAACTTTTTATCGGTTAGATTGCACGAACAGAGCAGAGACATGATCTGCGCGAAAAATTAAGGTAAACCCTCTGAATTAAAAAAGCAAGTAAAAGGGTTTAAGCAAATTAAGAGGCAAACTTAATTTATATTCATATCAATTCATTTGCAGTATGTGTAACTGTAGTCTACAGATATTTATTCTATAATATGTTGAGCTGTTTTCATGACAGCACAGCTGACAACACAATCTGGGACAATTCCTCGGAGAAAGTTCAACGTTTCATGGAAATGTGCCAGGATTAGACTTTGGTTAAAAAATGGTTATCTTTTGGAAGCACGCTAGTTAATTTTGCTTTCAACACGGATTTGATTCAAGTTTTATTTCGCTGACCTGTTCGTGCGTGATGCCACTCTGGCTGCGTTGCATGGACGTGCAACAGTTCTGATCGTGTTTAACTTCACACTGATACTTTACTGTCTTAGTAGTAACTTCAAAGTTTGTCACATTAAGTTGCTGTCGAAACAACACCACCTTGAGCCCCGCGGAAAAATCGCGCCGTGCCTGTTAAATAGAATTACTAAGAACTCTAATCTCTAATACAGCAACAAAATTTGTTGTGCTGGTACTAAAGGATAATACTTAAGACTACTATTTAATAATAACGTGTTCTAAAGCAGACAGACTAACCTTATCCATCGTCTGTGGCTTTAGTAATTTAAGGTAACTCATAATTAAGTTGATCCCTTCAGTTCACGTATCGTGCAGCTGAAAACTGTATGATTTGTGCCTTCTCTAAATAAATGTTCCTTACTTTTAGGCGCAAAACAATTACAACTGTTACAACACGCTGCTTGTTAAGGGCCTGTATTTTTCTTTCGAAATTATTCCTATCGTAATTTAGAACTCGCCGATACTAGCGCTACGTGCCACATTTTCTTGTCGTTCTATAAGGAAGACGCAGCGTTTTTACATACATTTTATAGAGGCCTAGTTTTTTCCCGAATTTCTTTCCTCTGGTCAGGTTTGGCGATAATAAATAAGGAAGCGTATTGTGAGGCTAGTATATATATGATATAAATTTGCGAAAGGCTTCAGATGCGGAACTAAACGTAACACGAATGATTCCTATCCAGCCGCTGGCCCAGCGAACCTCTACAAATGCTACGCGTATAAGACTGAATAATAAGTCAAATAGAAGCTATATATAATATTTTAATTTGAGAGTATCGAACAACATCTACTGCGACAGCTATAGCGAAAACTTACCAATATATATATATATATATATTGTATAATGTTAGGTAATAAGCGAGTTATGATCACTTTAACAACAAAGAAACTTCGTATCGATATGTACATTAGAACGAGTGCAAGAAAGGCCGCGACTAGTGATATTCTAATTGGGTGTACCACGGGGCCTATTTGAAAAGTGTTGACTGGAAGAAAATTATACGTAATAAATTTTATGAGGATTTTGCCATTGAGTAACGGTGCAATCCGACTGAATTTTAGTTGCAGGGCTCGCTTTTTTATCGCAGCAATTCTCGAACCTGCGTACGTTGTAGATCTATGAATAGTAACTAATTTTCTATTCTGCATATGTGAAATTATACGATAGCACATAAAACACGAAAACCAAAATACCACCGACCATCAACCACAACGGAGACGCGTTTTTTCAGGCCATGGTAAGCTAATGCCGTTGGGTTGTGGGCAGATCTCCGGCTGCGATGCTGTTCGATCTCTAACATATTTCACCCAGACTAAGAAACTGATCTGTTAGCATGTAACCATTTTCCGCGTAAACCTTATCGGTTGTTAATGATGTAAAAGCGTGGCAAAGAGAAGTGGGAAGATAATAGGACCATTCAGATCTCATCATAATGCTGCTAAATGTAGTTAGATTAATGGAACGCTTGGATTTCCGATAGTTTTGAGCCCATACCGGTCGCAATTGCTACTAGAGAAAACTTTTCTTTCGCAATACTAAAAAAGTGGACAAATAACGGAATATCAAATGGTATAATATTAAACATCATAGTCTAATAGCAATCGCTGCAAAAATATGTATATATATTATCCTGTTCTTAATTGAGAAGGACATTTGGGCGGAATATACGCACGATGCAGTGTTTAATGAAGCTTAACTGGTGATAGGCTTAGTTAGGCCTTAAGCCGCGTTTTGATCTTTAAACTTTCTTTCTCAAGATCTATCTAACGGATGTCCAGATATTTTTGGCCAAGGATAAGCATTCATAAAAACCTTTCACACTTGAAGATTGGCTGTTGATCGTTTCTTGAGCTCATATAGGTAAGGCGTATATTTACCTAAATTATATAATTATTATATAAATCTACGACGTTTGCTCGAAATAATTTGAAAAGAAAGGTTGAAATAATTACGGCGGTTATCTTTCCTTTATCCGAGTGATATAACATAGAAACTAAAAAAAAAAGAGACTCAAAAGAGAGCGCATTAATCTAAGACGAAATAGCCGTTAAACTAGTTGGACAACAACGACCTCTTTTTCTTATATTTTTCCCTAGTGCTCCCAGCAGCTTATGTGCGAATCTGCTATTTCCGGACGCGTTCTCTGTCTAAGGCAGCACTAGTCTCTCGTCCGGCTTGTCCGCCGATCGCTGTAGAGAAAGATCGACCGTGCTTCGTTTATGTCGATCATATACCTCAGGCGGATTTTTGTTGAAAAAGATTCAGTTGGCCTGGAATCAATTTACCCACGACGGACCGATTTTTTTACCTAGTTTCGATGTTTTCAGTGCTCAAGTTACAACTGTAAAACTTGCTATATGTGAAATGTCAGCTTCGACAGACAGAGCCCATAGAGTCTGAGCTCTGTTTTTATGTAAAGTCCACGTTTTTGTTCCTTGGATTCCACCTCTTCGCTGGTCTTCAACACCTCAATCTTCGTTTTTGAAACATCTGCACCATTCGCGTTCTGTGTTTTCGCTTGAGGCCTCCTTACTTAACGTCCTCAGCAGTCTTCGATGAAGTTCTTCAGCGCTGTCGCTTTCGAGTAGCGAAAACTCCGGCACGGAGCGTAGAGCCTCGGGACGAAGATTTGTTCTCTGTATTGAATTAGTTTATCCTACAATAATAAGCTCACAAGTTCTTTGAAGACTGGTGTATGTATTAGTCAAATTTTATCTACTAGTTATTTAGCTTCAAATACCCACGGTATTCTTTGGTAAAAGCCTAATATTTTATTGATAAAGTGTAGGTATTGTATTGTTGGCATATTGAAACTTTCCCATCTATTGACGAAGTGATGTTGATTAATTAGCCTGGATTCATTTTTTCCACGCTCTCATGTCTAAACTCATATAGCCCATCTGTCCTACTCGTTGATCTTTCTCTTTTGTTGATTATATCGAAAATCCACAGCAAGACCCCTCCGGGATCTCGCACTACTAATGTAGGAAGCGTTCATTGTTCAAGCAGATGTTGTAACTTGGCCAAAAAGTTGACGAGTCGAAATGAGCTCTCGCCGTTCGTCATTGGAGCAGCGCCACCCGGCTAAATGCCACGCTCATCTACTGGTTTTCGTCCAGCCACAGCCATCTATCCACATTCTTCGACAGAACGAAAGCGCGACTCATCTACAGCGAACTGAGGTGATTGTTGTTCGACTCGATGTCGTGAGGGGGCCTCGGTATCTTCGTTTCGAAGTAAATTAATTTCATTATGATGTACTATACATACAGCGACGTGGCAACTGGTGAGGAGTTGAAATCCGACCAACAACGATAACCCGGTAATGCCTCCCACCCACTACCGAAAACCTACTACATCTGCTGGTGCATGCTTCGCCTTTGAGCACCCACACGCTAACTGTACAGTTCCAGCAACAGACAGGCGCTTCTGAAGCGGAGAACGCCCCAGTTTCAATGGCCCATAATTCCAGTCGGTTGGTTAATCAAAGGTCTGCCTAAAAATCTCTACCAAAAGATTCGAGTTTCCGTTCCCTCTCTCTCTCTCTCTCTTTCTCTCTCGATACATACATATGTACATGTAGGTCTGAGCATGAGAATGCTTCACGAGCACTTCCCTACTGGAGTTGCATAGCTAATGATTATCATCAAACACTCATACAACATCGGCAGTAGTAGCAACAACAATTCGGGCCTATCTATATGCGCGGTTAGATGTGTGCTAGCCTTGTTAAACAATGCGAATCGCTTCCAAGCCGAGGGGCCGACTAGTATAGCAAAATAAACTGTGTACTACTGCGGTCCCAGCGCAGACTTGTTATGGAAGTTCCTGGCATGGCGTTTGCATAGTGAACGATATCTACTAGGCGATATGTGTATTGACTAATGATATCGGGCTATTGTTTAGCTGTAACTAACACTGCGAGGGTAAAGAGAAAGGTGCCTGGACAAACTCTGAAAAATGACATCAGATGAAAAATGCGGGTCCAAGAATCCTGTCTGGTAAATCTGTATGTCACAAACATAACGGCTGCTCCTGTCCTGGGCATGTCCGCGTTTTACAGCTGACGTTTGACAGCTGGGGGGACAGAAGGCGAAGAACCACTCGCAGCGACAAACGAAGAAAGTTAGCGCGCCTGGGTAATAGTCGATGTGTTAGGCCCGATCAGGCCAGCTAGGCTAGCTTTGATCTCTTATCTTCCTTTGGTACCGAACGAAGATTAGAATCAGCGAATTCAAGCAAACAATCGATAATGGCGGCTCTGTGAGCCTGCTCACCGAAGGTGCAGCCTGTTAACAGCAACAGATAGAATTGTTAAGAACGAAACTGCCGACAGGCAGCCCCAACGGCACGAAAATAAAAAAATAACATGAAAAAATCAAGGTGGGGGAGGGTACGCTTGTGTTAAGGCGATAGGATTCCTAGGGATCTCAGTGGAAAACAAATTGTGAAATTACGTGTTTGCACCGAGTTTTTGCTAAGAGGGGGAAAAGGAAAAGCTTACTGGACCTCTGTTGAGCAAGCCCGTGCGTACCTTTAATGTTTCGCAGCAAGTGGCTGGCTCGCTGACAAGTTCCTGTTGTCCAAAGTAGCCTGAGATTGAGCAAGGAACAAGCGAAGTGGCTTGGTGTGTCTGGCTGTAGGAAAAAGCACACGCACGAAGCAGATACATAGGGAGCTATTGCTGGCCGGAAGATGCTGGCGAACTTGTAGCAGACATGAAAGAGGTTAGAGTGCAGAGAGGAGGTGAGTGTTGTGCGCATCGGTGAACAGGGAACGCGGACCCTATGATTAAATAGCCCAGTAATATCGCTAAGTTACGAACGAAAAAGTACACTCAAAGCACAAACTCGACCGAAATTAGCCAAAAAGTTGAACAGAAGAGGGCGGAAACTTGTAGTTGACAGATCAACGGAAGGCAATGGAAAAGTTTTGATGAGCTCGTCTACAGTTCGCAGTGCCGTAAACCAACTAGAGGACCCATTTGAGGGAACGAGGACAAACAAGACACACATCTAATATCATTGAAGGTATAAAGATTGAAAACGGATACAAAAAGGCTAGTAGAAACCAGTTCGTCTAATACCAATAGAAGCTCATCGCGTACTTTGTAGACAGAAAAAATATCGAGCCACCAAGGCGCGTTTATTTCTCTAAATTTGAGAACTCTTGAAACAGTTGTTTTTATAAAAAAAAAAAAAACGAAAAATAATTGGTTACTTTATTCAATTTTCAGGTTCGCGTAGCACGTAGGATGCTATCGATGGGAATAAATAATTTATATACAACTTTTGATGATGTGTTTTTGTAAGCTGTTATTGTCAAATCTGCTAGTAGGTGTCTCAGCCATGCCGAACGTTTGGAGATGCCTTATCAGTTACAGTTATCTTATCAGTTACATTGAATTAGTAAGCTTTCTAGCTTTTTACCTTATATTATAAGCGGCTCATTTTGTGTACGCACTTCCAACTTTCTCGCACCTTTCAGTGAGCGTGAAAGATCTTAGATCGTTCGGCATATGAGGTTGGGTGTGGAGAAAACTATATTTGTCACATGTCCTATGTATTTTAGGGTATATATGTAAAACACACCGTATGTACATCATACAGCTTATAGGTAAGTCCGCCAACGAAATGTACATGGCTCAGATTTTAGTGCCGAAAGTAAATAATGTATCACTCTTTAACTAGTAGTTGTAGATCTAATCTATTGGTTTACCCTAAAAACCAGCAGCAAGCTGCCGTCCCTTTTATCGACTTTGCGATATATTTTACATTATCCTGTATAAGTTTTGACAAATATCGAATTTAGATCTAAAATATTCATGAAAAATTCGATAATTATACTTCGGGGACAACGCAAAGTAGTTCCATTGACATTAAATGTAGTAAAGGAGTAAAGTAAATGAGTCCAAAAAAGATTGTACGATCGCTTTTGGTTCACTTCATCAGTCGATCAGAAATGCTGAAATAAAGAAGCATCTTTAAAACGAGTAACTCGTTTGAAGTACGCTGCATTGAAGCAGTGATGTTTGTTGATGAGGCTTGCCCATTAGAACTGCACTTCCAATAACTGCAGACCAGTGTTTCCTCCTGATCTTCAGGCTAACTGAGCATCAGATATTGATCCGTGCTCGTTAGCGTTCTCGTATGTGGCTGCACAATCGATGCTTTCTACCGGTTTGTATGCTGCAACACCTCGTGATACTGGCCGTTTGTAGATAGGCCCAACAGTCGATGTGAGCTTGCAACCTTCTCAAGTAACCGTAGTTGATATAATTTCTGCAAATAAGCAATTTGAAGACTAAGTAAATCGGATCGACCTCACATGTTTGTCCGGGTGACTAGATAAGCCTGAGATACCACAAATGTGATTCAAAAACCCCTATTACGATCCAATATGGAATATATAGCTTTATATCTGCCGATACGATCACTTTTAATCGACATGAACGATGAAGGATGGGACATAGCCCATTATATTTCACAAGTACGAAACGTGTGTTTTTCGGCAAGTGTGAACGTAAACATAGAATTTTATTATATTATGCAGTCAGGTCTAGACGAGTAATTTTTCTATCTCAAGTTATGCAGACGAATGATGACTTACATAAAATGTTACCAATTGGTTATTTGGCCCAGCTCTAATAACTAGGCGTTGACTTGGCAATAACAAAAGACGGTGCTTCTTAGCCAAAGTCAAATAGGAGCCGTTGGCTCATATATTGGAACATTTTTTGCCGCCAAAAAAAATTCGAGCTTTAGATAACACGAAAGAAAGTCATTGTATTTCTTTTATCATTCTCAGAACCCTCTTACGCACAACTTGAACGAAGGGTCCAGTATTAAATAAGTACATGATATCCACAAATAAACATTTGTTTAATGAAATAATACAAATAAGCTGGACGGAAGCCAGCAGTTCTAATTCAATAAGCGTTTACATAGTAGAGGCGTGTCTATTATATCGATTATACTCATTTGAATAAGTTAAACATTGTCATCAGCCCGCAGATTTCGACCCGCCTTTGCTCTATCCGTTAATTCGATTTATTGCTGTTATACCGAGACAAACGTACACTGTAGAATGAGCCAAGAGTTACTGCAATGGCCTGCTCTCACTTAATCCGCTGCCCTTTTGCAGTTATTTCGTCGGCCTTCCTAATACATTCGCCAGGGGGAGCAGCTAACTCTAGATTTGCCGCGCTGTTTGAACGTAATTTAGGGAATTTTTAAATTTGATAATTGGTTATTGTTTCCGGGACGTTCGTCTGCAGTGTCGGTTCTTGGCCGACCCCTGGTGTATCGGGTAGCCTCCCGCCGGTACCTAGTAAGCGCTGTGATCGATAAAATCGGCTAATCTATCCTTAAAACGTCACCAAGGCTTAGGAGTTATTGTTCCACTTTGTTTTTCTATAAACAATGGTGCATATCGAACCGAACTGAGTTTTTTGTTAATAAGTAAAATATGTAATACTATTATAAAAACACTAAAATAAATGTTGACGAAGATTGATATGTCTCGGTAGGCGTTCTGTTTACGACGTCAGGCTTTTTCCCCCAGTAAATGTATAGGTATGCTTTTGATATTTGGTCCTGAAAATGATTTAGGGAAATTCATTTTATTATTAAAAAAAATTCCGTATTAGCTGTTTTTACCTTTTAACAGACATTTACTAAAAAAAAATTAATTAGAGAAAACTCGCTTGTTACACATGCAAATTGGATTTAGAACAATATTAGCGTATTAGGGCGGTTCAGCTGGAACGTCCGCCACTTGCGAGCTTCGCTCCGTACCCGTTCATTTTTTTTTCAGGTAATAGAATTTTCACATTGATGATTTAGCAGCGCGAACGATGCCGGCGATCACTCTGATGTTTGTAAACTATATACGCGACGTTATTATCAAACATTACAAAAAATTAGAGTAAAGTATCTGCCTCCAGTCCACGACTCACTAAATTAACATACGCTCTATGGGGAAAAACCAAACTTCTCCCCCTGGAGGAAAGTATTTGGCTAATCATTTTCATCTATTGCGTAGATCTTTTCAGGACGAAGCCTAGCGCCGCGGACAAAAATCAGCTTAACCAAATGCGAACTGGGAGATCGTTTTACGCACTGCCTTGCGCCTTCTTTACTATTAGAACAATTTTACTCTGCTTTTATATAGGTAAAAAGTAATTAAATCCATAATAGAGGTATAGAGAATCGAATAACGGCTAGTTATAGCTTTCTTAATAGCTTCTTTAAAAAGATGGTGTTAATACGGCTTTTCACGCGATGCACGTTGAGCATACTTGAAGTCGGCCGTCAAAAACCGGGCAGATGTCGCCAGGCCCCGTAGAGCAACACCACTGACGCAATGAGTGTTTAACGGTTTGCCCAGAAGCGGTTACCGACTGGAAGCACCACCCCAATGACCCAAATATCCAAGGATGGCCATCAAACGATACGCCCAGAACCGCTCAGTGAAAGACGCTACGAATCACAATGTTTCTTATGATGGTATTGCCTTTAAGTAATAGTAATAGACCCACAAACACGGCTTAGGGTATATAGAGTTGACCCTTGTTAAAGAGAGGTTCTTTGAAACAAATGAAAATCTACCCATGGTGTTTTTACCGCAAAGCAGAATTACATTGAAAATTGGCGGTGGTGAATAGTTAACGAACGGAAAGAGTGAGAGTGAGTTGAGAGAGCGGCACGATTTCATGTTTGACCCGGCCCATGGTAATTTTGACCGCAATCACCTCAGTAACGTTGCATAAAGATAAGCGGGGCGCTTTCTTTTAAGTCCCAAGGTAGATGACAGGATCCCAGATACCTCAAAACTGACGAAAAATCGATGCACGCATTGTTAATATCTCCAGCTGTTCGATTACTGGCTACTAATATCCATGTTGTTTAGAAATTGTCCGCTGGAGTTTTGAACAAAAGAAATCTATACATCTCGTCGCCGTATCGTGCCACTCGCTTATGCTTTAGAACAATATTGACGGGTAAAATGATAGTAGTCTTGGCAGCTCTTGGGTACTCGTTCTTATCGCTATCTAACAAGAACTAAACCCAGTTGGTTTCAGCTGATAGGACTGCATCATAAAATGTCTCCACTGATAATAGTGCTTGATGCACGCATTTTCAATGTCGACACCGGCGCCGTGTCCGGCGATGGGTAGCAGCTGGCGAAAATTGCCGCAATATACACTAAAATTTCGTCGAATAGTTCGTCAGTCGATGAGTCTGTCACGGAGGGATTGGTCAACAGCCTCGAAGACTTCGCGCTCAATCATGGGGCATTCATCTTACGATAAACGAGATTAGACGAAGCTTGCTTTCGAGTTCTTAACAATACTGCGTAACGTATTTTCGGCAAATCGGATGTGGATTTTGAAGCGGCAGCGCGCAGTGTGGCTACCAGGGTTCAAGGCTGCAGCGATGCCTAAAGAAGCCCTCGTGAACGTTATTTACCAGTCAGCGCACACTTTTTGATGAGTGAATTACCAAGGAAGGTATTAGCCCTGTCTTCAGAAAAGTCGGGAAAAAGCATTGTTGCCTACACTTGGCTCTAGGCAAACACAGGCACCATCGTCGACTACTCTCTGCACGTCATTTATGAGTTGCTTGTGCGCGCGTATGATTTCCTGCTGCTCAGCATGGTCATGCCAGGATTTTTCGCTAATCACAGCGTCCATATTAACCTCTGGGTGTTGTTCTGTGTACGGAAGGTTGAAGTCGTGAGGGTCTTGTTCGAATCCGGCAGCTGGCCTTGAAGATATCTCAGCGTTTGACTGTGAACGTTTGAGCGCTAGTGATACAGAGCGTCATTTTGCTAGTCGTGCATTATTTTGGAAACTTTCAGCCATTGCATTCTTGTGCCTGGTTCACAGTTAAAGCGGGTCGGTTACATTGCCCGTTATCCGGGCTGTCACATATAGATCACCAGTTCGAGCGTCCAGAAAATAAATTTGAAGAAACTGACAAGGCTCAATATGTTTATGATTTACGGCCTTTTGATGAACAATTCATTTATGGTCCTGCTTATGATACAGAGCTTTTTGTATAATTAAACGAGAACTGTCCTTATTGATTAGATTGACAAGACAATGCCACTATCCAATTACACCAAGCGGCGTCGTCTGAGAGAACACAGTGCGTTCTCAGTAGGTCGCACGAAGTACCTTGGTTGCAGGCACGTTTGTACGGTATAGCACGCGGGCAGGTTGATGACATTTACCTTTACTTTTCCTTTTATGCCGCAAACATGTATTTTCTTACCTTTGAAAAAGCTTTGCAGTGATTGTAAACTTTGTTTATTAGGTGACACTTACTGACAGGAGGTTGTTTCGGTTGCTGCTTTGTTGGGAGGGCTGCACAGTAGCGACCGAAAGATCGTAATAAAAGTTCTAATCGCTTCGTGACTGAGCAAGGGTTGGCTCTGCGCCTGAATGAGCCAACAGATGATCGTCCGGCTACCTGCAAATCCGTAGTCGCATTATCGCAATAGGGTTATGGTCGGCGAGTATCGTCGGGCGCGCCAGCAGGCTATGTGTCCCATGAGGTATGAGAGTTCGTTCACTCGGTAAGGCTCGAGTCGGACTCGGAGGCAAAGGCACATCGGTCGGGATCGTCCAGATGCCGACTATCGAGCGGCTTTCCCGGGCTTCTGGTCAGAGGAGTGCCGAACAGACCATGGGGGACAGCTCGGATGTTTGCTGTGCGCCTCTCCGTACTCTCTTCGCGATCCGATCTTTTCGGCGGCTTTCGGCCAGTGACGTCTCGGAATTGCGACGCAAACAGGTAGGCTCTTCGAGCAGCGTGACTAACTCGAAGCACTCTGCGACAGTGATCTCTCGTAATCAATTGAAGCGATGCACATACATTAGAAGGCGAAAGTACTCACAGCGTTCAAATACAGCAGAGTCACGCAATTCGGACGCAAGAACACAGTGCTTCAACGTTGGTCCGCGTCCCGGGGGGTGCCATATACAGTAATTGTAGCAGATGAACGTAACGCTGTAAGTAAAAACACGACCTTTTTCTCTATTAGCAAAAGTGTATTATACAATAATATTGGTCGAGATGAAGTTACATATTTTATGATATATCGGCGCGGCCGATGATGATGATAGTCATTGTGGTGTTTCTAAATGATGCTACGAACTTGTTTCCAACTGTAGTAAATGAGAAAGAAATTGTTGCCGTCGGTTCACGACTAATCAAATTAATTAAAATTTTTCCCTTTAGGGACAAAACTTTCTCCAGTCAGCTCTGCCTTCCTGCGTATCTACTGAAGACCTTTAGTTATTACATACAAAGCTCTATTACACACGTGTTCTATGTGTATGTATATTATAACTGTAATCGTGAACGTATACTCCATTACCAAAATCATTTACAATTTTAAGCCAAGCACAATTTGCAAAAGTGGCTTTAATGAGTCTTCATCTGCTTACTGATTTCTTTTGCTATCCATCGATCCTTCCGTCCCCCAAGCCATCGGAATGTTATCGGCATGTGTAATAAATACAAACGGCCGTCAGCGAATGTCGTCTGCGCCAGCAAAACTCTGATTGGCAGAAAATGAAGGATGAAAGAGTGCGCTAGGTAATAGAAACGGCCGATACAGGCCGCATCAGAATTTGCTATAAAGCACCCGCAACGTTAACGACAATCAACAATGTTTGCTTTTGTGCTTGCAATTAGAATCAGGTGGCCTTAAACATGTTATCGGTGCAGAAGCGTACATTTCTTTTTCAGTCGTTCTTTTGTACGTTCGATCTATCGTAGTACGGTTTCTACTGCATCTCGACGATTTGCTAGCTACCCTTGAAAACACTGATTTCACACGTCAAAGGAGAGGCAATTCAGGAATCGGGCCATCTATGGCAAAACGAAGCCAAGCCCCTTCAAAGAAGCGGAGTCATTTTTACCCATTTGTGCACAGTCGAGTAGTACTTGCCTTATGCACAGAGTTATGCTCAGTAAGACTACATCATCAATAACCCTTCGTAAGATGACAAGTATAATTTAAACACTTCGCTAAAATTAGAATATTTATATAATAATAAAAATATGATTGCTCCAGTATGTACGCAATGTAGAATCAAAAGCCGGCTATAATTAAGATAGGGGTAGTCTGTTTTAAATCTTGTTTAATAAGTTATACTCATACATGATATCCTCTATGCGATCGCGTACACCGTATATATACAATGTTCAGCAAGATATAGCTGAGAGGCTCCTGTTAAGTCTGTTCTTTTTTGCTATGCGAACGCATATATTGGCACTACAAACGTCCAGTACGTTTGCGAACTTTGTGCCGAATATATCGCTCTTTGAAGCTTTCGTTGAAGGCTCACTGGCGAACCGAGACACGCACAACACAAATACTACAAAAATTGGCAATAAATTTACAAATACATACACTGTCAGTCATTTTACAGGTATCTCTGGATGGTGGATCAATGGCCTTTTATTGTAGCCTGATGACAACATTCCTGTTTTCAACAAGCAGGCCTCTTTCCGATGCTTTTCTCTCGTGTTAAAACAGGCCAAGCTGAGGCTTTTGAAGCATCTTTGAACAAACGGGCAAACAAATTTCTACACATATATACATGTATCTGTCAATTTGTGTCGTTGCTGGCAAGTCATAGTTTGTCACCGCTGTTGCTAATATTACCCTCGTTGCAATCGTCAGCCGTCGTTGGCCGAGTTTAGTTTAGCTGTCTCGCTTCCTTTTTCCTTACCCTGACTGCTGGGTGAATGGGTCTAGGCATAGAGTGGTACGACACGACGTCCGCTCCTCGTCTCGGTTACTTCTTGACACCAAGGCATAGCCCAGAGGGGCGATAATGATTACTATGATAGGACTATACCACCATAATTGCTTAAAAATAAACAGTATCTGTCACGAGTAGCTGTGACGACTTAGGCTGCTGGAAAACATATGACTATCATTTAAGGAAAAAAAACACTGACATACAATACTACTAACGTCCGTGTGACAATATTATCATTTATAAACATCGTGCTGATGGTAAAAATGTTTATATTAAAATGATTCGAAAACCCCATGAATGGTCGTTGGTTTTGGTCGATATGTGATCTGACTTCTTTTTCACAGTAAATAATGATAGGAATGGCGTATAAAGTGCGCCGCAGTGGGTTTATCGGATCGATAGATTTAGTCATTTGTCGAGTAAACATTGGGCTCTAGTTGAGCTCTTAAATATTAACGCAGACTAGAGGAAGATCGTCGACATCATAGGTAGCTAGGGGAGAAGGACTTACTGATAGCGTTCGAATAGGGGGTTTGTTTACAGTTGTTACAATACATAGATGAATACAGGACTGCAGGAAACAGAAGTTGAAAGTTGAGTAGAGAGAAAGTGAGAATAATAATGTTAAATTTGGGAAGTTTCTTTACCTGTTATCTAAGACGTGCCATGATTATGGTTTCTGATCGCACGAAAATGACGTATGTCTGAGCCGTTTTGTCGGAAGCTACATCAGACTTATATAGGTGATGATACCCGTACGAACTCACGGTGAAGATTGTTATGATACTTCTCTTTAACTCATAGGTAAGATAACATCTAAATCAATGAGTGCAATTAAGCGCGACCGATGATAGAATTGGTCATCGTTCACGGATTTTAGATTCCTTACGCATTCCATCACCACAATAACGTTGTCACCAGCATTGCGGGACGTCTCATATAGCTGTTGCCGTTTATTTCAAAACCCGTAATAATCGAATCTACAGGTTCGTCGCAAAAAAAAAACAAGCGCAGTATGTGTTCGAAAGAAAAAAAGATATGTATCTTTGTATAACTACACACACACACACACACATATCCAAAATATACATAGTGAAATGAGTCAAATCAGCGGTTATCGAGCCCATAGCTCGTTATGATATGGATACCGTCATTACTACGATCACCATGAAAATTTTGCGATCCATTGTAAAGACGTCAGGATCCCGACAATCATCGACGTCCAAAGGGAACGCTTGTCGGACGTCAATGCAAAGTGTTACGATCAGAAACCATAAGCATTTTACTGACACGCTAAACACTTGCATCATGCCTTATGCTCATTGTAATAGTATCGCTATCGTTTGAACTTAATGTTTCAAAGTTGGCACCTAAAACTACGTTAATATTACTTCGGAAGAGACTGATCACGACCGCCCCTGGTACTATCACATATATACATACATTTACGCACTCAGGTGTTATTACCACTACGTTTTTTTTTTTTCTTTTTTTTTTTTTGCTTTCTTTCTTTCTTTATTTCACTAGAAATGCTGCACGCCAGTGGAGCCCTGTTTCTGTTATTTGGCACTCAATAATAAGAAGACCACTTCTGGATCACTACAATCATCCCGCATTCGTGTTCTGACAGAACGCCCTGCCCATAGCAACTACTGGAAGATAGAGGTACGAACAACAGTTCATTCGATAAAGGCTTCGTTTCTTAAGTCGGATGTTGAAATAGGCTTACGTGTTTCGATCCGTAATAAAGCCTGAGAAGATCCTTTTCATCGATTTGCCTTAAATTCAACGAGTTATGATATTTGCTTTCTGTACTAGCGTTTCTCGAGTGATCGTTAAGATACAGCGGGCAGTTGGACTTAGGCCTTCTAGCATAGTCCTATGTAAAAAAGACTCAGGACTGTCGTATACAACCTTAGGTAGGTTGCAAGGCCATGACATCACCAACCTTTGTATACATATTTCAGCTTCTCTTACCTGTTTGTGAAACTTTTTTCTTTTTCTTTGAGATATATATATATATATATATAGCTGCCTCCATTGCATCTGCTTGTGACCGCTTTGATTCGGACTGGGCTTCTCTATCCGAGGTGAACTCGTTAGCTAGGTGAGTTAGCTGGAGGTTCTTCACGGCATGGTCATTTTTGTCGATGGTTACACGCCGACTGCTGTGTCTGCTACGGGTTTCGCCATTGGGTTCACTTTTTGCTTATTCGTCTAACTGGAACTAGCTGCGCCATCTATTGATCTGTTTTGGCTGCCCTTGTGCAATCAGTTGACGCGCCCCAAAGGACGCGGCCAGCTGGTCCTTAGACGCTGCTGCCTCATCGTTAGATGGGCCGTTAGTTGTTTAGTTAGGTCAGGCTGGCTGGCTGGCTGGCTGGCTGAATTACTGTTAGCCAATAGAGAAACTAGAGGTACCGAGACGCAGTTCGTTTAAGTGAACTGGGTTGACGATGCGCTTGCCCGACGATCGCTGTGCGGAAACCCTGCCATGGGGTGCGATGACGGGGAAAGCGAAAAGGGGAAGGGGACCGATCCGCTGCGTCTAAACCGATCTGGCGATATGAGGGATGCACTTGAGTAACAGAAGAAGTCACAGAAGCAGCAGCAGCAGCAGCAGAAATTAACGTAGGCCGTGATCTAGCAGCCGTCAATTGGCCAAAGTCGCAAGTCAAGAACAGACACGAAATAGACGCGATTTGTTCTAGGAAAGTTTCTCCGCTACTGCCTATACGAAGTGTTGTTTTAACAGCTCGAATCGACGCAAACTGAGACAACCTTTAAGAACAACGGCACGTGATAGAGCAGCCGCAAAACCGTTTTGTAAAAGTTCAAATACGGTACACGAAGTCGAAGTTACTTGATGTCACTTACGATGTCAGGCCTTACGTGCATTATTTGAATATATATAAAAAAAAATGTATGAAAATATATATAAATGGGAATGCATTTGCTTTTATGTACGTAGAGAACCAGATCGCTTTCGTGAACTAAACTCCAGTGGTAGAGCAATACAATTGTAAAGCTAACTCGGTTACTAAATGCTAATGTCGTTGCAAAAAGAACAGAGCTGTATAAATGCTAATGACAATTTTTCAAATATCGGTCGTTTTATTGGTGAAACACAGAACGTCTGCTTAGCAGAAGAAAAAAGCTTCAGATGACCTCAAAGTTAGTGAGTTTAGAGTAGAGTTCAATGCAGTTCCGTGCGCTGTTTTAATTTTTTTTCACTATGATTGAGGTGTAGTTATTTTATGGCGAGTGCAACAGTCGGCTTTCCATTAGCTGCGTCAAAATAGTAAACGTTCTATGTTTTAGACCCGATGTTTTCTCATGGTCCTCAAAAAACATTTCTTCGTCTTCATGGTGAGGCAACAACATACCGTTAAGAAATATATAACGTAATGGCGCTGCAATGCAGCTTTTATACTCATGCGCCTACAGATCGCAGCAGTAAAAGTGTTGGCAGTAGGTACAGTCTAGTGGCCCAGATGGGCCTATTGGTCAATGCCTGGAGAATGGTAAATAAATCGAACCAAGTTACGAAAATGTTTTTAAATAATCCCTGTTTTCTTGAGGCTTAATGCTCGTTGCAATATTGAAAACTACAGAGGTTTCCTCAAAAGGAAACACTGAAGAATTCTTATTGCAGAAATCTTATTCCTTAATGTGTGTCTAGAGCTGGGTGTATCTCAATAGTCCTTTATGTCTACTAGCAACACCGCTTTTTTTTTTTGTCTATGACGATAAATATTTGTTCTATTCTTCTTTAGGTCAGGTCGTTCTCCTTTTTATTTCTGTATTTTTCGCGTCAAACGATGCTGTGGTCCATGCTTTTGTTATATTTCTTCCCTAGATAAATTTGTTATACTACTTTGTGTGGGAAGCTAAAGCAAGTCGAGCTGCGGGCTTCTCTTGCCGAAACCTTTTTACATTCAGTTGTGCCTACCAACTTACCGATTGATTCAGCTGATACCTACTGCAGGACGACATCGGCTGATTGATATTTCTAGACAAGTGCCAGAAGACGATCACAATTAAACGACAGGAGGGCGTAACAAACCGAGAGCCAACTCGTCCGTTGACTTAGGCGGTAATGTTTTCATTTCGTAAATAGTAACTCGCATATAATGGCGATAATTACTTTCAGATGAAATGATCAGGTCGTAAGGAATGAGGAAAGGCCGTTAAACCACAAGTTTCGATACTTGACCCCAGCAAAGTTTTACATGTAAAACTACGCACGATCGTTAACAGGCGATTGTGTTCAGCTTGTTACACCAAACTATTCTTTTTTCATACGTGCTCAATGCTATCGCAGGAACATCGAAGAGGATAAACATAGTTCCTCTCTTCAATATGCCGCCGAACATTCGTTCTGTGTAGTTAAACAGAAGCTGGCTGGTGAGGAATGGAAATAGCAAAATTAGCAGACAGGGGCATATCTCATGGAAGAAAGTGTTCAGCTTATCAAAATATACTTTAACCTAACAAATTACGTTCTTCAGACCCATCTTCGACATACATATATAGCCGAGCAACAGTTCGGATATTGCTAAAGTTCCCTCGATAAGAAACTAGAAAAGGCTTAACTATAATTATTACTTAATTCTAATAACAATATCAGAGTCATAGCAAAAAATGGCCACACCTATTTATACTGCGCTCTACTAATCACGTGATCATCTTAGCACACACTCAATGGAAAGCCCGTGTAAAGCAATTCGTAGGCGACAATATGATGGATATACAAACGTTGGCGAACTATACGATGGCTATATAGCTCGTCTTTGAGATGGACATCCCTCAAGCTTTGCAAACAAACGAACTCAGCATGGTACGCCACGTAAAATGTTCCCTTTTCGTTGTAACGGCCCGTTAAATACACACGCAGTCAATCACCCGGATACGTGTACACGTCATCTAGGAAATTCGCCACCCAGGCCTCTCTAATACTCAGCGAGTTAAGCGGTCTATTTTTTGTGTAATCTCTATTGCTCCACCAACTATTCTTTCTCCATCTCGCGCACATAAAGCGTAAGACAGACAAGAACTGCGCTCACGTCGCTGTCGATTTGTTCCCTCCCTTTTGAGTCCGCTTTTCCGGTTTCTGCCGCTCGTTTGGCTTTGTTGTCTGCCTTAACTCTCGCGAAATCTTGCCCGAGGGTATCCTATCATTATTGTAAGTATTATCAGAGAGAACTGTGTAACTTTCTAATCGCGTAGGCCGTACATATTGCGCTCACATCCGACTTGACAGATATTCTCTGGCGTTTAGCTTCGATATTAGCTGTCGTCCATGGGCAACGACGAGGATTTGCCTCTTTAGCGCGCGTTGGCCGTTTGCGGTAGAGACCAACCGTTACCACGGGCGAAACTCGACGTTGACACATTCACGTTGGACCTGAAGCGAATAGAGCACAGGGCGGACGTCGCGATTTCACTGCACAGCCTTTCATCTGTTCAGCTTCTACAACAGGGCGTCTTTGTAGACGAGCTTCGGCCGCCCTAAATAGCTACATACGCAACGCCAAGTACACATGTGGTCACGTGTTGTATCTCTCGCATATAGAAGAACGGAATATAGCAACTACAGGCATACTCTTAGCTAGAATAGATTAATAGATCGTAATAATTGTTGTGAAAGACAGTAGTTCACTACTGCCTTTCTTATCTCTGCTTTTAATACGAAGCCGTTTTTTCTAATGAGAATGGTTGCCACTAGCTATCCATCAGACGTAGGTCTCCTCCAGATTCAGTTTATATATGTCACTTGTACGATATTTTGGTTAGTACTGCTCTCGCAATCTTCCAATGAAACAAAACTACTCCGAAAGTTTCGACTCGTATCGATAGAGCGCTGGCTTTCATCACGAAACGAACCGTGTCTACGCTCGGATTCGAACCCACACCACCACGTGTTTTGCTTAATTTTTGCATGCAAACACGTTACCCACTACACCATCTTCGGAGACGTCTCTTTCCCACAGACCGTAGCCTTCGACAGTCAATGGAAACTTAAATAGCTTAGTTTCGCGCAATCGCGTAGCTACTTTATTATCTGATCCGTTCAACTAGGATGACAGGATGTTATCAAGCAGAAAGTAAATAGTTACCTGAGGGATGGAGGTGATAATTAAGCAAGGGAAGGGTTTTTTCCTACGGCGAGTTGACATCGGAACGGTGGACTTCTTTGACGGAATATTCAGCGCAATTCTAACTGCGATCAACTTTAGCTCGCTATCTTCCGCCAGAAACAAAGCGAATCAAAGGAAAAAAAAGTACATATTTTCTTTTAGATATAATAAATCTAATAGTATATACGTATCGTTGGCGGGACCTTGAGCGGCTGCTCGCGACGCCTTTCAGCCAGAGGTTGGTTGGCTATTCAAGCTCCAGCGTCAACATGACCCGTCAAAAAAAAGTTTCGTTATCAGAAGGGATATTCTAATTACAAACGTAACGTTTTAGGCATTTACCGTTAGTAGGAAAAGGCTAAACACGTACATGATCATTGAGTATTGTGAATGCCAATAAAATGTACATGACGAAGCAGCTGGAACATTTAAGGAGCATCCGATTAGTGAACTGCTGGAACTCCGTAACTGGAATTCATTTGGAGGGTATCTCTTCGCGTTGAAACGTAGCTACAGCTTCTTATACAACGCAACCGATTCCTCGATAGTTGTAGCTATGGCAGACAATCCGTTTGTGGAATATCTTCCAGCCAGTCATCGTCGTTATGTGTTCGGGTAGCCACAGCGGACTGAGTCGAACGCATAAGGCTCAACAGTATATTTTTAGACATTCTGTATCGAAGTGGGCATTTGGAAATTTGCCCTCGAGAGATTCTCGCCATTAAATAACAAGACGCGATTTGATCTAGATCG
Organism: Varroa jacobsoni; assembly: GCF_002532875.2. Classification (NCBI taxonomy): domain Eukaryota; kingdom Metazoa; phylum Arthropoda; class Arachnida; order Mesostigmata; family Varroidae; genus Varroa; species Varroa jacobsoni. The sequence continues at coordinate 213,498 of NW_019213171.1, read as the reverse complement.
ATCGTGTGTATAAAGGATGATTCCGTTATAAACGCCGAACATTTGTTATAGTAACACGAAATGTTATAGGTACGTACGTCGACGTGTATGTACGCATAAAATTATTATTATCAAATTAGAATTTAGATGAATACGTAAAATTTCTCAATTAAAAAATTTGACCCGTTAATGGTTTTTTAAACCCTTGCATTTCGACCTGTACACAAATAGTTGAACACTAGGTTGTACCAAATGTATGTTTTCTCATAGTGAAGATTGACCCAGCGCAAACGAGGCCAAAATCTTTTGAAACAATAAGAGTCCAGCGTTCGTGGGCTCATCGGCGCACATCTACTCTTGGGAAAAGCAAGCACGTCTAGCAAGGGATCCTTGTTCTTGCGGTTCTCGACCCTACTCTGTTTATACTTCTGCATTACGACAGCATCGTCGCCGTCGCTGCCGCACTAAGCAAACGAACACCGAATCTATACGTAAATTTACTATTAGAATTAAATAAATTGTTTATCGTAGAATTGAAACAAACGTCCGCTTTACAAGGAATAACAGACACGATCTATTTGCAGCTAAATAGATTCGAAGCCTTTTCAGCGCCGTCACTGTAGATCGATCTGTGATCTTTCCCGATCACGGACCCGCGCTGCTAAACAGGCAAAGTGTTGCCGAGCGACGACAAGCTATTAATCATGTGACCATTATTATATAAGAAACACACTTAGATACGACGCAACTTCGTAGTTATAGACATGATGCATATTTTACGGATGTATCTCAGAAGGGTAAGATTTTTTCCATATCTTCCCCAGCGGTCGGCGATGCTACTTACCGCTCGCATCCATCTCGACATCCTATACGTCTACTACGGGTCGATGTATGTGTGTTTGTCCATCTCCCTGAATTTGTCGGACCACCTGAGCGTTTTCAGCGCCTGCTAGCTTTCTAATGGTTCTCCTGGTTTTCGTAAAAATATTACAATGGCTTGATGGAATATATATATATATATATATATGAAATCAGAGATGATGACATGTTTGATTACATCAATGCTCTTTAATCAAACAGATAACAAAACTTCTGTATAGCGCTTCTAGTTAATGTACATTCGTTGCCTACAGCCGAGGGTTTAACAGCAGTGGTTTTTACTGATTTGTCGCGTACTCGTTATCGTCGGCGGTGCCGTACGAACTTACAAACTATTCTAGCGAATAAATTTTTTTTTTTATCTGTCCATTGTTTCTTCTGTCTTGTCCGATTCAACTCCGGAATTCCCTCTGATGCTGCGTTAATCATATCAGAACATCGGCCGGTGGTAGAGTTGGTCCGGTGATTGGTTCTTTCGCGCATCAGCTTGTTTTTCGTCTTATTCAACTTCTACTTCTCAAAGTCTATGTGCACGCATATATTTCGATTTGTGCTTGTACCCGCGTGACGATAATTTATTCTCGTCTCCGAAACAGAGAACAGTCTTACTTTACTACTTAAAAATTATTACTTCATCGTTCTCATTTGCCTCTATCGTTCGACTGTTGAAGCCTGTGTCGTCGTTTTTAAATCAGCCAAAGCGCAAACGAGTGATTTAGACCGTGAATTCGGCCGGAAAAACGTCGCATGTAATGTGAGTTCAGCTCCATGAGTCGATTTTTGGAGGCGATCGTCCGTAGTGAAAGCAAACAACGCTGCTGCCGTCGCCGCCGCCGCCATCGCAGCTAAACGCCACCGATTGATTATTTGTACAAACATCACCACGGTCCCACTGGCCTTGTCTTACGTGGATAATGACGACGCGTCATGACGAGCCAGGACGGAAATTTACTTACTACATGGTAGGATTTCTAGTATAAACGAAATGAACGGATAGAAACAAGGCTAACGCGCACACACATACACACAAACACACACACATACACACACACACACACACGTACACACACACTCATTGTAGTTTTTTCATATGTGCTTATTAAACAACACTGTGATATTATTACGTCAAGTAAACTTAGCATTACGCTTGAGGAATAATAAGACGTAATAATTATCCTAGTTACTATTGTCATTACATTCTAGTGAGCTATTGTACATTGTATTATAGGCGCTACAAAAAAGGATTGGGTTATCGTTGCCGCGATTTGTTAATCACTGAACGAAAGAAGATGAGTAGCGCTGACAAAACGCTGTAAACTTTCCATCGTCACCGACCCGTATCGCAAGCGTAATATACGGCAAAGTTACTCTTCATAGATAGTAATAGTAGAATCGAGAACTAAACACTGTTACCCTTCTGAGAGGTAATTGTCAGCGCCAAATTTCTATCTGTCAAATAGATCTACCAGCAACTCTCGACGAACGAAGGCTGTTGTAAATAGATGTTTCAGATCTTAAATCCATTGCTTTTGGATGGCTGGCCCCTACCATTAAGTGGAGTTCGAACCAAAACCAGTACGTGTTCCGATATTTCGTTGGCAAATACGTCGCCACTTCACTGTCACGTCCATAAATACGTCCGTTTGCTGGAATCGAATCCTCGATTTTTCATCTCAGCTTGGCTGAGCCTTAAATAATCTCCATCAGGGTTCTAGGCTACATTTTTGCCTGTCGCCGTCGTGTAATACTGTAGAGAAAGTATTACGAGCACGTAATGACCATAGCGCTTGATCTATATAATTAAGTCGCTTATTATTATTATTTAAATACTGGATTACGATATTATATAACTAGATAGAATACCACACTTGCCTAGAGAAATAAGCTATAGTGGCTAGTTTCGGTTTTAGACAGGCATTAGCCACAACAAATAGCAAGGGAGGCGGGGGTATTGTGAATGATCTACATCTTCGAAACCCGCGAATCATATACACTGGGTCAAGGGTGTGTGTTTAATGGGGAACTCACTACTTGGTAAACCACCACCGGCAGCCAAAAGTCAGTTTTTCTTTTGTATAGGTACAAAAATAGATTCTAATGTACACTTCCGTGATTGTCCATCCACAATAAGTGTACAGCAACGAAAAGAATAGATGCATCCTCTAGATGCGTCGCTGTGGCTTTTCAAAGACAAAGTAGAATTTCTAAGAAAAAAAAACTGAAGACAAAAGGCCTGTCTGTCCACTTTTCGTCTACTGAACATAGTGAATAGTTATTGACAAAAAGTAACTCAACGTTTACTTATCAATACTTGTTTTTTGCTTCATTAACGTGTGTTAGTACTCAAAATAAATGGATATCTTTTCTTTTAGATTTTTCTATAAGGGTATCGTAATTTAAAAGAAGTTACCAGAAAACCACGTGTACGAAGCGACTATAGAAGGCTAGCTTTTACCGCGGCCCACGTATACACGTACGTCGTCTATCCGTCCGTGAAGTGTTCAACGTACTTCGCCTGAAGCACAAAAATAGAACTCTGCAAACATCCGTTTAATGCCTATACAGCAAACGTCGGTGCAGCAGCTCGTCAACGAAGGACGGTGAGTTAAGTTCGATTTAGAAGGCAATCATTACTCAGGCTCAACAAGATAATAACGGCGGAGTCCGCAGTTACCTCTACTTGCAATGATTCAATCAAACCTAGTCCCACAGACTCTCATTATGACTATGCGTTGACACCGTTGCGGCTGTTGCGAACGAACGTTCGGTCGGCTTCTTTTACCGGCGGCCGCGGACCGTCTTGACGAAATCAGGTACAGACTCATTTCCCACTTCACGAAACATTTTTACTGCCTCAACTAGTATTTGTGAATAGTAGGAGATATCGCCTCCGGTGCTAACCACAAAAACATCAGCTCTCAACTGTTGCGTTCAGGGTGCGAAGTGGTGACTCGGTAAGTTAACTAGCCAATCATTACCACCAGCAGTGATGAGTTAGTTGAATGCGGTGTGGCATTACTATTGAATGGCCACTTAAATTTAATTGGAACCGATACCTGGCCTGATCGGTTGGTTGATCGCCGAAACCATTCGACCAAGCACCCCACACGCCAGCAGTAAGCCATCTAGACTTGCGTTGTGTTCCCCTTTTCGCACGCACATTGACTAAAAAAAGCACGCTTTAACTTAAGCAGCGTTAACTTGCGATAAGATAGAAAAAAAAAAAAAAAAACAAACATAAGTAGCCATTAATGCTCACAGCGTACGAACAATCACTGACACAGCATTGTTTGTATAGGATCAATTGCGCCTTGGATCACCGCTACATTTTTCACCAACGTAGAAAAATTAGTAAAAAAATACAAGCGATGTTTTTACATTAACGACACACGCAAGTGGACGGAACACACTGGATATTTACAATTAAATAGATGAAAAATTAGTAAAAATTTAATTAACGAAAACTGTTGGCGGCTAACCACAAAAAGTGACGTCTTTTATAAAGCTTTAGAACTTTCTAAATATTCTTCTAGATCTGATACCATTTGTTATAGATTACTGTTTGATTGATTTGTGCCTACGGGCACAGGCGGAAAAAGGCTTCGAGCACTGAACATCGTAAACTACGAAGTTTAAAATCCGCTTGCTTTTACCGTCCTTACAAATCCAATAACTCTAATCTGTTAATGGCGCCAGCAGCCAACCAACCAGTGACATTTCTCACATATATGCTAGTCATATATATAGGAACTGTACGGACCTATCTGTACGGGTGTCGCAGTTGTAAATGAAGAGGAAATATCTACAGTTGATTGTTGCCGCTTGCTATTTGTTTGGAATTATGAAACTGTAGATAGGGTCAGTGTCATATCTTTTTCCACCCCATCGATTCTGCCTCGTCCCGCACTAGTAATACCATTAAAAGGTACTCGAAAACACTTCATGCTTTTTGCCACTGTCGACAAACGACGACGTACCTGCCGTCACGGTAGAACAACGTTAGATCCGAACGGATACGTGGGTTTAACGAATAGAATCGTAGTTCCTTTGTGACTACGTCAACAGCGCAACAGGGAAAGATTTATTTTAGGCGGGGTCGCTTGAACACGACCCGCAATAGAACTATCTATTGATGACTACACGGAACAAATTGTCAAAATGCTTTTCGCTTTAGGAAGGGTTGCCGTCAAGTTGTCCAGACCAGTCGTATGATGTTGTGGTAGCAGTAGTAGCGCTAGCAACTCGTTACCGAAGAGCTACCCCGCAAGCCCTCGGACGTATCGCCATTCTGTTGCACGTATCGAAACTGCTTCTTAATCAGCTGCTTTGTTGTGCTTCGTATCACTAACGGGGCCGCCACAAACGCAGTAGCACTCACTAACAAGCGAATAGTGACATCACCATCGTGGGCCGGCCGCGCAGCGTTGCGATCTTCGCGGTTACCACGATCTTCACGAACTGCACCGATAGCTCTCTTTGGCGCCCTCCGCGTTCCCGTCGAGCCGCTCCTATCGATGCTCTTCACCTCCTGTGCACTGACGCGGCAATTCAACATGTTATAGTATTAACGTCACCAAATCACTCCCAAACAAGTGTGCGTGTGAAACTTGTGGGAAACTTTGGCGCCACGGTAGAATGCAGCGTACGATATCAGAACGGTGTCACTGCTGATAGACAGACAGGTAACGATAGTAGTTCAGCTGGTGGGAATGGAATGGCTCTATATATGTAAATCAGCGTATGTACCCGATAGTGATTCTCAAGCAGCGTTGCCGACCAGCAACAAATCGTTCGATTTGAGCCTTCGTGTACGCCGGACGCACGTAAAGCGCAGGATGATACAAGTTAGATGGAAACAGCTAAATGCGGTTGTGGGGCGGCGGGCGGGGGTGTAGGGGGTTTCGATTGGCAGTCGTTCTACGAATAGACTTTTTCGAGCGTTGAATAACATTAGCAGCAAACAAATTAACCAGAGTATATTTGCAGCAACGATATACGCTGGTGGGCTGCTAGCCTATTAGGGTCCTGCCTAACAGATCGGCATTACATATTATAAAGTAATATAGTGTCATGTCAGCTCACAAAGAAGAGCAGACGTTTAAAAGGTGTGGCTAGGATCGTTTTTTTTTATATTTTGTGGCAACGGATGCTGATGGAGTGTCTGCTATACGTGTGTGCTCTGTGGGCGTCTCTGATAGATAACACACAGATTAATTGAAGTTAAATATTAGAAAAATTAAAAAAACATACATACAAAATACGCTTTGGCTATTTTTAGGTAGGCTAGGAAGAGAGAGGTTCAAATACGAGTTATAAATAATTGCATAGAGTTCAAGCATATACAGTAGTAGTAAATTATATAGAATAATGAAATTACGTAGTATATTTATGTACGCTGAATATACGTACAATAATTGCGGTGCCCAGCGTATAAGTGTCCACTTTTCTATATAGAAAAGTCGTACGTAAGCAATGCTAACGCGCCACGAAGGAAATAATTTGACATTTCCTATAAGATAATATTATAAAAAGAACAGTTCAAACGTAAAAGGTACGACGGCCGCATGTTATTCACCTATTCTCTGAACTCTACGTTTCGGAATCAATCTGGTCGGGCCATTACCTAATCGATCATCCGTTGATAAATCATGATTATTGGCCAGATTCATAAGATCCTCATAGTTTGATCTTCTTTGAAGGTCTATCAAATCTAGAGAACGACACCTTAGCTGCTTTCGCCAGCGGCCGTAGTCGGGATCGCGCTCACTCCATAGCCATACCAATCTACGCGATATTACATATCTCTCGCGTGCTCCTTGTACTGCAGTGACCACGTATGGGACCTTCCAGTGTCGGATATTGCATTCCACCATCAGGCAATGGTAATACCGATTATGACGACGACGACGACGACGACGACATCGATAAGGGTGACCGTGATCATTCAATAGACGTGCAGGTATTGAAACATGCTTAAGAAAGTACAGCTCAAGAAGGAAGGTCCATTTCGACAGTTAACGATCTGCTAATACACGAACGAAGCTTATCATTGCCGCTTCGACGAAAAGAATCGGCAGTGTTAGCTTTCGTGCAACTCGTCGCCGCTTGTTTTTGCCGTAATCCGTTACCAGCTGCAAGGCATTAGGTAAGAGTCGGACAAAAAAAGATGGGAGAAAATGAGCGCTGCTCGATTTGATCTGTCTGTGCTGCAACAATACTATATTATACAACAATAGCAGCTCATTATGAACAGATTTTTCAAGTGTCCAGTCAGCAGAGCACGGACCGAATGTCTCACCCGGGTCAGAGACCATCACGGCCAGTGGGAAAGGCAGTTAAATATATCGCACTGTGTCTGCTTGTGCTATATCTGTGACATGATCAGAGTGACGCCACGAATCCGTGAACGGAACGTTCAATAGAACGATGGTAGGTCGTCAGTCTGAGAGGGGATCTTTGGAAAAACGGACGAACTATAACGAATAACTACTCGCCAAATTGCCTCTGAGTCGCGAGTTGAGAATGCCGCTGGGGCATCTTGCTACCGTTATGCGAGTGATGCTGGTAGCAATGGGGCTTATGTTAATTGTTGGCTACAAATTCTCTTGCTTCGAAACTTACTGCAGTATTGGAAATGTTTCTATAAAAACAACAACGAGAAGAAGACGATCAACATGTATATATATATATATATTTTGCGCTCTGGTCGTTTTGAATTCATTATAGTTATATATGTGCTAACAATAGTAGTCAGACATGAAGGACCCCAGAAAGCAGTTTTTTAGCGTGGTGTTTTGCATTAGTAATCGCCCATTTGTACTTCTGTAACAGAGTTAAATATTGCATATTCACATGCAACGAGAGCTAGCGAGAGAAAAAGCGAACCTGTAGGGAATAGAAAAAAAATAAAAGTTTAAAAAATGACGAAGACATTGACATCTTACGAACGTTGTCTTTCGCAGAGCGAGCGAGCGAGCGAGCAAGCTAGCAGGAGCCGTGCGGTAGACTAGCAGATTTGCAGAAACCGACGGATTTCTGTGATTTTGTAACGAGTGATGACGAAACGGGTCTGAACACTGCGGTAAACGGTAGTATTTAGCGGCACTAACTTAAATCTATATACTTATCCGATTTTACCGAATTACAGATGGCCTGTCAGTGATTACCTCCTGCGCCGCTAACCGTCCCGGAGAACGCAGTCGCTGATCATGAGCGAGACACGCACACAAAGCCCGACTAATAGATATATAAGAAAGGTTATTAAAAGAAGTTGTAGTTTTCTGTATTGCTTTAGGATAATCTATTTTACCTTACTGCTGTTCAATTAATGAGGTAAAGATGAAAAACGCTTAATAGCGTTGTTGTGAACTTTTCCGCTACCACCCCCTGTGTTTTTTCGTTATATCTGTTCTGGCCAATAGTGCTTATATACGACCAGACATTTCGACCCGGTAACCTGGGGTTGTGTAACGTTTAGGTTAGACTTTTTTTTTTTTAGCCCTCCAAAGAGAAAGAAGATTCAAGACTGTCCAGTGAGAAATTCCAATTCTGCCAAAAGGGCTGGGGGTGTTTTTGAACCTAAAAACTGAACCATTTTAGGTAGCTAACCTATTTTTCGCCTGCCACCAAGAAAATGATAGTTAAATACCGTGATGGCACGTTACTATTTTGAGCAGTTTGAGGTGTTCGATTGTTCTCACAATGCAAATAGCAAATTACAATGAAGGTTCAACGTATTCATTGCTTGTATGGCTGGGAATCTTTGTTCTGTTAGGTAAGAAATGTTCCCTTGTATACATTATAATCGTTGTGTTAGCCTATATCTTCCCTGATGGTTGAAACGAGTATCGAATAGATTTTCAAGGAAGCTATATCTGCGAATGGTTCAGTTTCACCCACCTCGTACGTACGTACACTCTGATAGAAGTTCCCATAAACTAGCTTGTTATGGGTAATGGAACTTTATGTTTGGAACTAAACATTCTGCAACGACAACTTGGCTTCAAGATGCTAGATCATTTCGTGTACAGATCTGTTAATGGTGCTCTTGGACACCATTAGTATTATACTAGTCAATTTATCCTTGTTAGTCGAGAATTTTACAAAATGCCGCAAAAATAATCAATCTTAAATAGCAAATGGAATCTTTTATGTGCCCCTTCAGGAGCCGTACGACCTAAAAACAAATCCTTTTAGCCAATCGTGTACATGCTCCTTCTGCAAGTTATACGCCTCAGTTCTCTATGTAGCAGATTCCATAACACTGAACGTCCGAAATCTGCTGTGAATCCCCAATCCGTACCGTGCCTATATGCGTCGTGATATTATTAGACGCGTCAAAAAAGGTGTGCGTTTTCTTCCGTGAAACTGGAAGGAAAATCTTTCCTTGTTATGGTTACCGCTGATTTGTCCCATCTATGCGAAACTGCTCACACCGCTAGGTAAGTGTAGACGAAATCTTATATTGGTCCTGCTTTTCATGTTGTTCTTTTTCTAAGTAACGTATCTCTCTCCGTATTATCCATTTCAACAAGCAGGATATTTAGTAACATTAGCAGCGTCTGCCAAGCGCGACTATCAGCTTATGGTCCTGTACTGCATTGCCTACAATTCGCGGTGTTGCGCACCGTTCGACGTTAGAACCTATGAACGAGACTGCAAAGAAAGCAAAAGTCACGAATGACTGCATCGATGGTTCGCCCACACTGATTGTGCAGGGCTCAATTGGGGGAAACCGACGAAGTGCCGGTGGCCATTAGCGGTCTAGACGAGGTTCGTTCAGACAGTTCGTAGCGTGCACCTCTGTCGATGGTACTCGGACCGTTATTGTCGTCATACGCGGTCATAGACACACGTACTACTCACAGACGGATAGCAGTTGGTTGCGTTCGTTCAGCGGCCACCCGGTCGGCAGCTGTATTGGCGGTACGAGCGGCTGATGATCGAAACTTACTGCCCACTCCACCCGTGGGGAAAAGTGGGAAGGCAAAATTAAAGCAGAACATTAGCGTGACCTTAGTGGCGAGCACGATAGCAACAATTCGTCGTAGTAGCGATCCCTCACTGGCCTCTCTGACTATAGCAGACTAGATTTTTCCTAGGGGTTTCTCCAGGTCGGCAACGCAGCGTAACGTAGCTTAGCGTCGAAAAAACGACGCGTAGTATTGCGTCCACTGAATACCGATCGAGGTGGTTGTCGTCGTCGCCGTCGTGGCAGCGGCCGCCGACGACGCCGCAGCCACCAGAGCGCGAACGCACTCGGACCCGTCAAAAAACACGGAAAAAACGCAGACGGGCATGGAGGAAGGCTAGCATTTGCTCGTACAGGATAGAAAACACGAGTCTTCTCACGAGTCGGTGCTTTTAGTTTGCCAGGCCAGCCTGCTCGCCGCTGAGCATTCTGCTTAATATATCTGTACGGTGACGCAGTACTATAGCTATCGTTGTAATAGTGATCGACGCACACAGTATAACCACCGGTGGCACTATTGGGTCTGTTATTACTGCCGCTGTCATCTACTATTGTGACGGCAGCGCATGAGTCGAATGGAAAGCTAAAGCTGCGCCCTTTTAGTAGACAATAGCAGCACCAGCACCAGCCAGACATGGTATTATACTCTTCGTTTTGCTTGTTTCGGTAGAGCTTTCCATATGACTTCTACATTCGCTGGTTATCGCTTATGTCTAAACACCAATCGCACCGAAATTACCAGGGCCGCCACCAACCGCGCCGCTGCTGAGTGAGCCACTGTCACAGCCGTTGCGGCGCTGAATCGTAGGAGAGTAAAGCCGGCCAGGTTATTGCAGTAAAAGCTGCAGCAGATTCACTCAGTTCAGTGTTGTTTCGTCAACACTCGGCCTTGTGTTGTACGCTGAAAATAGCTGATCTGCAGAACAGAATGATCCGTATAAGTCACATACGATCAGATGATCAAACTATACTCAGTTTTATGTAACCTAGGCATATGGCTAAATAGGTATGTATATGCATGGCCGATGCTAGGGTACCGGACGTTTGGTGCGGTCAGATGTACAACGAGCGATAGAGTTCGCGGGCGCTCACCGACGCCGTTTCTACGATATAGTAAACGCGCTACGAGAGCTAGCAGTATCACTGATACAGGTGATATGATAGTACTTGCTAATAGCAAACTAGACGCTTACTGAACGATACACGCAGCGTGGAACGGTTCTGAAGATGGGGGCTGCGATGTTTCATTTTGATTCGGTGCGCTAGTCACTCTAAACGAATGACAAGCAGTTGTATTCTAGATAATAGATAGGATAAGCAGACGGGCATAGAGATACGTCATAACTGACAAGTAAAACGTCAGGGGGCAACGAATTCGAGTGTTTTACCAAAATAGCTGTAGCCTAATTATATGTACGGTCCAGGGCTCGTCGACGTACTCGGCTGGTTAGGCGTATTGCACAAACCTATGAGATATATATTGCAACACAAAGCTGTATGTGGTATATTCGAGCACACCCAGTTCGTGCGTAGCATGGACCAGCGATGGTACTTTTGATACTAGATTTGTTACGATTAAAGACATTGTTTTATTTTGAGTAAACTGTTCTAAAAGAAATATACTTAGTTGCTTTGTACGTGTGCACCTAATTTTCACCCTAACAAAAAAACTATTTCACATCTTATATTATGATCTTTACGCGCTGAGAGCCATAGTTCCAGGTTGGCACTAGTTTAGCATAACACGGATCCGTATCGGTGTAGATGTACCCACCAATACAAGCAAGACGAATGCTAATATTGCCGCGCGCGTAACATCAACGTACTAGATAATAACCAGCGACAATAAATAACATTACATGCTATTCATGCTACATAACGCATGCTTCCTTTCCTTGGTCCTAGTATTACTGTGCCTGTCTTCAAACTTTAATTCGGAATATTTCGATGGCAGTACATTTCCTTTTAGAACCGCCGTGACTTTTCCGTCGTCACTCTTCTTGAGAGGAAGTTTCTTCTAGTGCTTATGGCCACTATGGCGTCCCGAGAGCAGGTTCGACCCGATCGACTTTACATGTAGAGAGTATGTAGTTTACTAGAGGTAGTCTTTCCAACTCCTATTGCAGTCGCCTACCTAGGTGATCACGATGATTAATAGGAGCGCCAGCGAAGATAGGTAGCGCGATAAGCTGTTACAGAGGCCAAAGCGCAAGAAAGGTAGTGCAGGGCGGGTGCCGGTACAGCATAAAACAGCTTTCGCCTGGCCGGCCCGATCGGTGAAACCGGTTAGGCGGTAGACCCAGCCCAGGTCAGACCTAGCGGTACTGGTGCTGTTGCTTGGTGACAAAGTCCCAACAGCGACTCCAGTGAGTTGGGCAGAGTTATGCCGTTCCTTTGCTTCGTAGGTTTGTTTGCTTCGTCGCCTGCCGTCTCTTCCCTTAGCGACAAGCTCAGAAGAAATCATCAATTGCCTGCCGGGCGCTTAGCAATTGTATGTCATCTCTGTATGACCGACATTATATGTGTTTTTTTTTTGTGTGCGAGTGTGCGGCTGTGTGCGTGTGTGATCTCAAGGTACCTGTACATGTTCAAGCGGAATCACCCTTGTGTTCCCCTTTCTAATTTTACCATTAGACTCCTACTACCGCCGTTGCTACTGTCGCCATAGCTACGCTGAAGTTAAAACGATTTATTGAAGCAATGCGACCCTTAGCACGTAAGTACATATTACAGGCAATATACCGAGTACAAACACACAGAATGCGCAGGCAGAGACGTGGCGACAGAGGCATGCAAGCACACATGACTCCACGGGCAAATACAAACAATTACACACGTGCACAGTCATAGAAAACGCATCCATTTTAAGCAATATCCACACCCATTTGGGCAATATCCATTGGCAGAAACGAATGGACCGGTATTCTGTGTTCTGCCGCTCCCGCTGCTGCTGCTTCTGTTTGCTAGTATACAATACTGCTTCGTTGCTTTCTTATCTCGTATAGATCGTCAGTGTTTGCAGACAGAGACATGCTCATAGGTCACGGGTAGAGCGAGTGATACATAGCACGTGTCTGTTTTTGACGGCCTGTATGTCTTAAGTAGGCACCGCCTTACCTTGCCCGGTAATTATGTATCCTCATTCGTAGAATTTCGAGTCTAGATAGTTGCTCATAGCGGAGCAGCAGCGTCGGCAGAAACAAAACGCATCGTTATCACCCTGTTTCTAATATAGCCTTAGTTGTGATTGAATTCGTTGAGTGCTGAAAACTCAAAAGAGCGACGAAAGAAAATAAAGGAAAAAAGGCGTACCACGCAACGAGAAGTTGTCACTAACAGGCTCTACCATGCTGTTGCTAAAAGAGCGTACTGGTCCTAAGCGCGGGATTACGCGGCTGTAATCTATTTTTTTCCTGATCCTCAGCGAAATTATTAAGTACATATATGGTAGCTTTTATAGCCTTTTTAATTAATAGAAAAAATATTTTATGCTTTTTTGCGTTTAATTTGGTGTGTAACGCAAGTCATCAAACCACCTTCTTCTTCAACCTGCCGTGCGCCTTATCGGATAGCTGTTTTGCTCGTTTACCTTTTTCTGGTTATCTGGAAGGGAGACCTTGTTCGAAATGTGTGCACATGACTTGATTGACTTTACGGCATCGTACCTAGGTTAGGTCCTGCTCTACTACTCGAACAGTATACAGCCTTACTTGGCCTGTCTAATTAGCAAAGCTATACAACAGGAAAGAGCGGTAAGCAAAGAATATAGCAATGTGCCATGTCGTAAAATTCGAAGAACAGAGGGACGGCTTGCCGCGGTAATAGTGGCAATTATAATATAGTCGTTTGAACGAAAACATCGAACGAATCATTATTCTTCTCAGAAATAAGATAGAGAGGCTAAAATAGGGAAAAATAATAATGAACAATAGGATTTTGTAGTTGCGTGCTTAATACTAGTACTGATTGTGTACAAAATTCGAAGTTATGCCACTCCTACATCCGCTATTGTGTATACGCGCACAGGTAAGGACGCCTGCTTTCAATAGATCCCGCTTGCCTAGAGGGTAATGTGCCACGTTTTACATAACTACAACGATTTGTATTTACAAAGCTTGTGCCGCATTAAGACGTCGCTGGGGCTGCGCCAATATGCAGTATTATAAAACACGTAGTATTTTATCTGGAGGCGAAACAAAACCAAACAATACAAATTCGAATACAGAATATTGCGCCGACGTTATTATAATCTCAATAATAATAATGTTAGGTTACCCACATTAACCTAGCCGACAGGGTGCGAGGACGCCACTTAATTTATCTCAAATGCCTGAGACAGCCTTAATTCAAAAGATTTTCGACGTTGAAATTTATCGTTCGATTATTTATTCCATTGCACATACGCAACAGTGACTGTATTTTTTTTTTTTTTTTTTTTCTATTCTTTTTATTATTTTAGGCTTTAATAGACATAGCACAAACGATGCCCGCGTCACGCGTGTAAGGTCTGGAAGCACTTTATCTATCAACATTATTTGAACTCACAGTTATTCAGCACTGTGTCTGATAGCTAGACGCATAAAGCGTTTTTTTTTTTTTCTTTTTTCTTAATTGAATTCGTCCACCCGATCTACTATGGCTCTTTGTTTGTGCTCGTCAGCATCTGTAACATGGACGGCTTGATACAAGTGGTGACTGAAGCTTCATTCGTTCCACATCATACGGGTCTGTCTAGCATTGCCTCCTTCACTCTGGACTCTCTTACTTCTTTGAAAGAATCAGCCGCTTCCAACAGTATGCAGCATGCGTATACCGTAAGGACGTATATATGGCATCATGGTTAGTGCTAAGAAAATGGCCGAGACAGGCCTCTTACAGTTTGTCATTAGATGGCTACGTCTAACGTAATAATAGCGCTCAACAACGACCCTTTCAAATTACCCTCAGAAATGTTTCTCTCATGAATTGATAGCGTGTTTGCAGCACACTTCAATCGGACATTTCGATTCCCATTGAAAAGTAACAATATATATTGTGACTTCAGAATACGATATAGTTGCTGATAGAGGTTCACGCATGTTTATTATCCCCGTCCGTTCGATTTCGGTCATTGGAAAATCTGATGCAGTACCGATGACCTCAGATTATAGTTGAAGGACTGGCAGCACTGTACTATATATATATATATATAATTCGTTGATAAAATTCAGTCAACAACATAGTTCCCATAATACTGAAAATGATGAAGTCGTTTAGCGACAGAAGGGAACGTGCTTGCGTAAACCGAATCAGTAAGTTGACAAGCTGACCAATGTCGGATTTTTTCAGATACTGTGCGCTATTATTATTACAGGGTTCATAAACCGCTCTTCTGTTTTCAAATATATAAAATTAAAAAACAAAAAGGCCTAAAAGTTCTCTTCCTAGAATGCTGTACGTTTCATTTCAGATGACGTCCCGTTGGCGGTTACGTAATTTTTCAAACAGCCCGTTTGTAATTTGTGACTCAAGAAAACTTTGCTCAAATCTACCGTCTATCGGGAATCTAGACAGCTCATTAGTGCATAAACTTCTCAAATTATACACAGGTTGTACCAGGATACAGAAGCCCTCATTAGTCAAAACCTCAAAGACAACCTGAGGTATTGTT
Source organism: Varroa jacobsoni (assembly GCF_002532875.2). Lineage (NCBI taxonomy): Eukaryota > Metazoa > Arthropoda > Arachnida > Mesostigmata > Varroidae > Varroa > Varroa jacobsoni. The sequence continues at coordinate 198,019 of NW_019213171.1, read as the reverse complement.
ATTACGTTATACGTCTACTTATATTTGTTGAACTCTATCTAGTAGTTGATCATACTCTACTTTATCGGCAGGACTTCACTAACAGTCTTTCAAGTCGAGAAGCGACAGCCTTTCTATGCAAATTTCTATGCAAACCAACATGTAGCAAAACTAGAAGCAAAAAGGACTATGAAAGGTTATAGATGAATGAACCCGGGTGAAGGAACAAGATTTGATTATTAACAAATAAACCTATAGTTGGGTTCACATTTAGTTATATCTAGCTGAATCTTTTTACCTTGTTTATATTAATATGATTTAGTTATGCTCTATGCTATACGCAAAATTTAGGCCATCGTGCAGGTACATCGACAAAGCCCCATCGAAAGCACTCATTTAGCAGTGTTTTTGTCAGAACATATTTTGGTACACTACCGTCTATTCATACGAAACCGTCTAAAATGGTAGCCTTGCTAGATGGTACTTCTAACCTCTAAATTATGTTTTGCCCGTTGGATAATCAGAGCCTACATCAGGCCTCTGTAAGTGCTTACCGCTATGCATTTTTAGACACTCAGGCAGTAAAGTTGACAGATCTTAGCCAAGTATAAAAAATCACATGTGCCCTGAGCAAACTCTTCTTTCATATCATCAGCATAAACGCATAGATAAATGACAATATTAACAGAAACCAGCTTTAGAAGACGTAAACCTATGCTAAAGTATTCTTTACGTTTTGTTCAGATAGTTCCATATATTTTCGCAGAGTTAGAGCGCGACTCACGAAATCCACCTTTCTTTTATCTGGGTCTGTCGGTCTGGGTCTGGGTAACACACTGTTTGCTCCAGGTGCACAAGGAAAATAACGGATTTTGAATCGTCAGCTAGTGATTCTCACCAGTCTTGTAAGTTCAAAACAATGTCAATCGATTTTTAGAAGAATCTTGACGCCTATCAAAATAGCCCTCTTATATAATTTATATACTAATGTACAAAAAGGGCTACACCAGCCGTAAAAGTCTCACTCTATATGGATTCAAAGGTAAGCATTCACCTGTGATAGTAAGTGGTAAAATTCGATTTCTAAGGAAAACAATTCAATTAGACGAATTTCAATGCTGCGTTGGAATCATTTTTTTTTGTGACGTTAAATCAATCGTATGATGGAATGCCATACAATACACCGATATGGCCTTTTTTGTTCCTTTAAACAGATGAACACTAGAACAAAGGTGTTCTCAAATGTACTGCTTTTAATAAATCCATAGATTTCTAAAGTAACGACAGAAAAATCGCCAGTGGTAAAAATGCATACGTAGAAGTTACGTGCTCAAGTTTCAAGGCCAGACACAGGCTCACGTGCACAGCGTCGGTATAAAATCGTTAATTGTGCATAACATTTTCGTTGGACGATGATGCGACGCTTGCGCTATACGCACCTCTCCACCCACTAATTTATATACAGTAGAATAAACGTAAATCTATAGTTAACAACAACGATAACAATGGCTTCGTCTTGTAAGGCTGTTCTTGTAACGACAAGATTGTGCTTTCGACCTAGCTAGTAGTCTTTGAACAGCAGAAGCGTTCACTGTTTCTTACACGTAGTTATATTTGTTCTATATAGTTATTTTGGTAATCTTCTTAGCTTGCCCTTTTGTCGCCTGTTGCTATTGCCGCTTTCACGCTATTGCGTTGTTTGCCGTGGCCTGACTTGCCTTTTAACTGCTATCGTTGCGGCTTACACCCGCGGTCGCCATAAACATCACTGACAAGGATCACAGACAGACACTTCCGCCCCCGTGATAACGCTGTCGTAACGTGTTTCCCTACTATACTTAGGAATACGTGAGGTAATTTAGGTTTGAAACCAAGCGTAGATGTGCCTCGTTTCGTGGTGGCCGGGGCCAGCCATCTAAGGTAATGCTCAATGCCACTACCAAACGTAAAACTCGAAACCTTTATTTAGACAGAGACTTCCATTCTCATCAACTCTCATTTCCTGTTTTCTCCTTTGATGGCTTTATGTCGTTTGCTTTCAGTTTGCTGCTGTAGGGTGCATAGGGCGTAATGGCACAATGAAGACAAGTCACATAACCTGAGTACACCGTCGACATACGGGCCCCTGTTGTGGTCGTTCGACGCTCACTTGGTCTCCCGTACTTGGCTACTATGTGAGGAACAGAGATATCTATGTTGTCGTTCGGTGTATAACATACAGGTGACAGCTAAATTCAACGTTCCCGCAAATGATTCCTTCCATAACACACCCACTGATACGTTTGTCGATGGCTAAGTGGCTTCATCGTAAGTCCACAATTGTGCTAATTGTAGTGGACGCCGGTGGTGATGGTTTCGAATCAGAGCAGATGTACGAAGCTAAGATATTGTTTGGCATTTCTTATTGCAGGACAGCAGGTATAGTCCGTGGCTAACTAAACTGGACACAATTTTCAGAAGGACAGCGGCTTCGAGGCTCGTCGAAGGGACAGTACATGTTTTTGTTTGTTCGCAGCACACGAGACCTGCTCACCAATGATTTAGTTCAGGTAACCACACTATTAACACTTATAGCAAGATGGTTTGCCGACTTTACCAGAAGGTCGTTGATGCAATCCATTGATTGTTCGGATCAAACAGCAGTCATGATCAGCTCCTTCTTGCATAGTATCGAAAATAGCTTGTTAGTAAACTTGCTAGCAATTATTGTTCCGTGGCACGTTGACAAAATATCTATCTGTGACGTACTTCTATGACCAATCTATGATCGTAACTGGTTAAGCGATATTGTCTTAACATCAGGACATTTTCCGAGTTGTCCGTTTGGTTATAGCGTTCAGGAAATCATGCCCTTAAGTGTGCTGGCCTTGTTTCTATTAGAGCATATAAGACTTTGGAACCTCTTATTTTTTACGTACTTGGTAAAGGAGCCGCAGGGAATTCGAAGTTTGTGGTTATAGAATAAAATTTTCGGTAGATGTTCCTCTATGTACGTTCCGTTGTTTCTTGAGAATGGATATTTCGCGAGTGGAAGATTTTAACCGGGTCCTATTTTTAACACCGGCAGGATACAACGGATATAGCAGATTTTTCAGTCGTAACATCGTGATCAGTTGACGTGTTGGATGACGTTGGGCATTTCGGTAATCTCAGAGAAAACATTCTCATTGTTTATTGAAAGCTAGATTCAGCAATAACCGTATATTGGCCTCAGAGCTGTGAAGCTGTCTCCGAAAGCGGTGACCTTCAACTACGCAGCAATAGATGATCTGAATCATGATTAGTATATATTCATTGGAGATGCATCGATCACGTCAGCAACTTATATACGACGTATGATCGATGATAGAGATGTCGATATGCCAACTTACGTTTACGTTAAAGTATGCACACTTTTAACAATTATGGTTAAATAACAATTTCGAATGTTTGTATATTACATGAAGTATAATGGCTTCTAGTGATAACGGAACTCTCCAGTGCCAGCAAATGCGCATTTAGGGCCGCACGCTGCCTAAAGATTCCATTCGAAATAGCGTTATTCTGTCCTGTGGGTTACGCGATTCTTTTAATGGATCGTATTTTACAACCCAACGACCGCAGTTGTTTGACATTATTCAGCCAAGGGATGCCACAATAATTTGCTGGTTATAGCTCGTTGTACAGGTGGTCTAATAGTGGTCTCGATCGTGGTTTGCATCGAACACATCGTTTTCTTACGTACGTATATAATAATAGTTCTTTCGAGGAGATCTGCCTTTCTTCATTTATATATGTATATATACCTTGACAGCCTTCCATCGGCGCATCACCACCGTGCCGTCTACAACGTTTCAAGCAACCGAATATATTACGGGTCGAAATATTGTAAAAGCGTTTTTTTAAAAGAAGCAAGCCAACGCTTGCTTTTTCTGCAGCTGGGCGTCGTCGTCGTCTTCTCCTGCAGGCCTGCAGATACTATCTTTTCAGCAAAGTATGTTGCTTCTGTCAGGCTTGGTTGGCCAAGATAAGTTGTATAAGTTAGTCTTAACCAGCACGGTTCTAATCTTCGCCTTTTCTACTCCAAGCGCTGCCGATGCGATGCCCTGGACCAGGGCTTCTGGGGTATTCGGTCTGTCAGGCCCATGTCAGATCAAGTGCGAGCCAGCAAGCTTGCTGGTACCTTTTTGCCCATCTGCAAAGAAGGTTGCTCAGCTGTCTGGCTAATTGGCTGGTTGCGTCTACTAGCGGTCCCATTAGTAGTAGTAGTAACTGTAGGACAACTGACCTCTGCTGCCGTCTGTGAATCCCCCTCACTTCTCGATCCGTTGGTAGGTCGCTCGCCTGCCGCCACACCTCTGGCCTATGTGTAGGCCATGTTTGCGACCTCGCTGCGACGAACATCGGCCGGCAGTACGAGTTCACCGCTTCCTTGGCCTAACCATTACATATTCTACAACACAACAAACGCTGCGTGCATGCCTCTAGCTGAATGGCTACGTTTTGCTCAATAATTGTGCTAGTATAGAAAAGACACTGGTGCTCAAAAGCCCTCGATTCGACAGCAGTTGGCAATGGAGGATGGCGGTGATTATTCTAACGGTGCTGATGGTAACCCCTTCGGGTAAGACACCGCAGCCCCTTAGGCTAAAAAAAACGGGAGATAAATTCTCTATGGCAACAGTACGTGGTGTTACGGCTATTGCTGTCGTTCAGTGATGCGTCAAGAATAGACGCTGTGGCGGCGACACTGACATGAATATACAACATTTGTTGACACATGGCATATATTTAGAACACACCATACCATACGGCCAACCATAGACCAAACATCTAGTTAACGGAACGAGGAAGAAGAGTTTTGCATTTAAAGGAAAATGAGAGCGATGACAGTAAAAATAAAGGAATCAAACGATCGATTAGAGGAATGCAATCCGTGATGTTGTTTAAAGATATTGCTGTACAAAGTACTGAATGCGGTACTGCTTTGAGGGCAAAAAAAAGGTGTATAAGTTGCGATATGGAATTGAATCAAAGGCATAATAAAGGCGAAAAACAGTTTTGCGTTTAAGTCTATCGAAGGATCCGGATGGCGACCGAAACACTTGCTCCACCGACGATTTAAAACCTGATTGCTGAGAAATGGCCTGAAAGACAACTCGTTCCCCTTCCCCTAATAGAATCACGTGCTATTTTTATTGGAATCTGTTTTTCCGTATATCAACAAACATTTACGCATAATTATCATGCCCTGAACAGTTTATTTACTTAGTGCGACGAGAAACGAGACTCACTCCTTACAGCTAGGTACTGGATAACAGGAAATAGTAATTCAAGTTTTCCTTTTTTACTTCATCTGTCTTCATAGAAGGTAGAGCTAAATAAACGAACCGTGCTGAATAATTAGCGTTCGCAGCTTTCAACTTGTGTTAAGTTGAGTGTTCATACAAATCGGCACCGACCCGAGCATATCAGCAATAAGCTTGCAGTATGCGAGACAAATACGTAGCTGCTATGTAGGTTTGTATGTATATCTGTTCGATAAGCTGATGTGTAGCTCTTTCTAATATGAATCTCACTGGTGCACGATCGTCGGCAAAAGTTCTACTTTAGTTATTCAGCTGCGGTTATTTTTGTCCCGTACGTATCTATATTATCTATAATGTGTAGGCAAGCTGTACGTCCTACCTAAAGGTCACTTGCAAACTGGCCTACTCGTGTATTAGTTAGGTCGCCGAGAACAACAGCTCCTAGAACATATATTTACTCTGCGCCGAATATATATATATATG